>NW_007247765.1:1032461-1065212 GCF_000164805.1 Carlito syrichta | reverse complement strand
CACTGCACTCCAGTCTGGGCGACAGAGCGAGACTCCAACTCAAAAAAAAAAAAAAGAAAAGAAATCTCAGAATGTCACAAAATAAGTATAATATAGCGGTGTTCATGGGGTAGACATTTTAGACTTATGTTGCAAAGAAATTGTGGCTGTTGCCATAAATTTAATCACAAGAAATTCATAAATACAAAGATAAATTCAAAGATAATCTTCCAAACGTCTGTTTTGAAAGGAATGCAATCAATAACTACTAAATGTCAAAACAAAAGGGCACAGTTATAAACATTAGTGAAATAACTATGGCAATTCATATGTATATGTACCTTAAAACACTTCTGTAAAACAATTTCAAAACTAGAATACTTGTGGAAAAATATAAAACTGAACATACTATTCCACTACTGTTGATAGACTCTCAGGCTGCAAATGGCCCTTAAATGATACCTAATCCAAAAACACAATGTAAACTTCCTTTCCAACATTCCAAGTAGTCATTCAGTCTTAAACATTTTTAAAGGCAAGGAGTTCATACTTCCCAAAGTAGCCTATTTTTTCCTTGATTAACTCTTATTTTTAAAATACCTATCTTATTAAGCTTATATCTCTGTTCTAAAAATTTCCAAGCCATGAGGAATCTAATAGTATAATATCTAATGTTTTACTATAGTAAATAGCAGAAAAGCTGAGCAAAGCCTATTTATAATAGATTTCTTCAATTTTGAAAAATGGTTTTTTGATAGACTTGCCATATACTCCGTATCACTCTCCTTCCACCAAAATTCAAATCAAGGCCACAGTGACACTAAATCTGAATTCTACATCTTTTTCATATCTGTATATGTGTTGCACAGTGCCTTGCATGTAATAGCATTGAAGATTTGCTTGCTTAATTGAATGTTATCTAATCCTAAAACTATCAACAACAAAATCTAGCCCAAAATGTATCAGAGAGAATACACTCATCTATTATCAGGAGTTACAGAGACAAAATTTGGACTCTCTACTAAGAAAGCCTGGACTGCATTAATACTAACTGGACAGCAATGTTTTGAATACCTGGGTTTTTCCTTGCTAATACTGAATACCAGCTGAGCTTGTACTGATGACAGCCAGCATACTTCCTCAGCTGTCAGGACAAGAAGACTCACCTGTTGGGTGACATCTCTTTCCCGTTGCAGGCAGCCTGGGAGCTCAGCCCTGCTTCCAGCCCAAGCGAAGAATCTCCTCCTTCCACCGGAAACCTCCTTGGCTGGGTTCCAAATCGAAAAGGCATAATTCACTGAAAACCTAGACGAGAAAGTTAAAATATTGGGATGGGAGAAGGCTGTCTTCAAAGATTTATTTGGAATTTTTTAAGAGATGAGATTCTCACTATGTTACCCAGGTTGCAATGCAGTGGCTATTCACAGACACAATCAGAGTACACTACAGCCTTGAACTCCCAGACTCAAGTGATCCTTCTGCCTCAGGCTCCCAGGTAGCTGGGACTACAGGCATGCCAAGTGCCCAGCCTTGGAATTTTTAATGTTACTATTTTGTTATAGACAGTTATGAAACAGTATGAATAGTATTAAATTTTTAATTTTTTATAAGTGTTAAAATACCATATTACACAACTATCCCTTATTTACAATTTAAGTCTTGCAACAAATACAAAATAGCCTACAAGTTCAATGTGACCTATGGTTAACCTATGGTTAACATAACTGAAGTCCATTTCCTCTGTGTGAAAACAAAATTCAGTTTGCCTATCTATGCTCTTCTCTACCTGTGAAGTTCAGAGTTTCACATCCACCAAGATATCCTCAACTAGCCCTTCTACTCCTGGGGTTATTCATCCCCCTCTGCCTCCCTACAATGCCAAGAAAGGAGCCTTGGGAGAGCTGGACTGCCCTGAGTTCTAATCCTGGCTCTGGCGCCTTTTCGCTATGTGGCCTTAGCCAAGGTTCATAACTTACCCATATTTTCCACAGATATATCAGGAATAATATTACTTCCAGGGTAATTGCGAGTATTAAGTAAGAATACGTGAAAAAAGCACAGTGCCTAACACATAGTAAGTGCTCAATAAATATTAACTACTATTACTCAGCAATTACTACTACTCTACTATTACTGTGCACTGATAAATGTATATATACACACACATATAAGTGAATATACATGTATATGTGAGACATGAAATTTATTATGAAATACATATGGTGTATACACACACACACACACACACACACACACACACACACACACACACACACATATAAATATATTCCTTACCATCCACCGTTGCCTCTACTTGAAGATCTGCCCTCCTCACTGCTCCCACCCTTCACTTGCTAGGGCCAACTCCTCCATTAAGTCTGACTTTGCATGCCACTTACTCAGAGAAGCGTTCCATCAACTCCATTATCTAAGTTTTCATACCACCCTTTGTTTCTGCTTTGTAGCAGTCATTATCTTTCTAATTCAGAGTTTCTCAAACATGACACTATTGACTGTTGGGACCAGATAATTCTTAGCTGGGGAAGAGGGGAACTACCCTGTACACATTGTAGGATGTTTTGAGGCATCTAATCTTCACCCACTAGATGTCAATAGCACCCCTCCCCCTAAATTTGTGACAGTCAAATATGTCTCCAAATGTCTCCTGGTGAAGGAAAAAGGTAAAACTGCCCCCAGTTGAAAAACAATGCCTTCATTTTTTATGAATGTTCAAGATCCATCCTCACTCCATGTCTGACTTTTTTACCACTGAATACTTAATACCTAGAATGGTGCTTGGCACACAGTGGACATTTAATAACTCTACTTTGAAATAACATGTATGTCTTCAACTATTAGCCCACAAAGGATAGAAAACACTTTTAAAAAGTCTTATACCTGTTTTTTATTCATAGTACAGTCTCCTATGCCTAGTAGGTAAATGTTTCTTGGTGATAATCATAAAACTAAATTAAGGTTTAAGAATTTGAATATAATACATTTTATAGGCTGTCAATTATCTTTAAAAAGTGTTATGCTCAATGATTTAGTAAAACTATAGTAAACTGTATGGTTTAGGATAACTATCCATGTGGGTATTAAGTTTTAGTTAATTTGATCAAAGATATATAGACTTACCAAAATAGGCTGTCTGATTCCCGTAGAGATGAATAAATCAATTGCTTCTACTGACCTTCCATAGAAGGCTAAAACTGCCAAAGGAGTGATCATCAAATGTTTCCAGCGACACCCAGAAATTATGACATCAGAAGGTTCTTTCACATAGTTTCCTACCTGTTGAAGAATCAAATGTCTCATTTCATAGCTCAATGTAACTCACAGTTCCAGCTAACAAGCTTAGCTAAAAATTGTCCCTAAAGATTTTTTTTGGGGGGGGGGTTATTCTTGTCATTGCCTTATTTTCCAACAGTATTAATATTTTAATCTATGAATGAAGACCTATAGCCTAATCCATCTGCACAAGTCACATCTGAGATTCTTCTCCTGTTATATCCCATTTTCCTCATTCTCTTTATCTCCTAGACTTTTCCTGGGGAGGAGGGGAACTGTCCTGTACACAAATCAATCACATCTATCTACATTTCCATCCCACTCCAATATCATCAAACCCTAACTGCACCTTCATCATTTTCTATGGCTCTTCTTACATGGGATTCTTTACACACTCTATCTCTTTTTCCCCCGTTTCCTCAAGACAGTCTTCAAATTCCCAAATGGCAGGAAGAATGACAGTTGTGAAAGGAGGACATATCTTGGACTATCCTCTGTGTTCTGCTCCCTGAGCATCTTCTCTGCTCACACCATCTTTGCATTCCTCTGAACTGTTTCCCCTGCCAACTCATTCAGGCTTCTGTATCAACAGCTTACCTCACTGAATGTCTATGCTCAGTGATGCTTAAGTTTAACCCTTAAGCCAGAACATTACTCTTCAGCTAACCAATTTTTCAATTTTCATGACTGATAACTACTGAATGCTAGTGAACATTTTTTAACTTAATGAAGGTCTTTTTTACTCTACATGTCATGCTAAGTTCCCACTGCTATGTTTTTATATGATTTATGTTATAAAACTGACATTTAATAAGAATTAAGTTGATATTAGATAAAATCTTACTGATACCTTCTTTTTCTTACTTTGGAGATACTACCTATGAATACGTTGGTCACAATTTTGGCTTAGAAAAATCATTTAACTGACTATGTCACAGTCAGACAAACTGAAATAATTGCTAGCTATTGTTAACCAATGTACCGGTAGAACCTAAACATTTGGTCCTTCATATGGTAAAATATGTTAATAGTCTACATGTTTGAGAGGCAGCAGTGTTGGGAAAATGATGGGTGTTAACATCAGAATTAGATTTCAATTTTGACATGACATTAGCTCTGAGATTTTGAGCAAATCACTAAAGTTTGTCTGTAAAACAATATTGATTCCTACATCATAGAGGTATGAGGAATAAAATTTTAACATCTATAAAGTCAAAGACTGGAAAACAAGAACTCGATCAGCACTAGTTCTTGTATCATTTTGTGTATTTTTTTTTTTTTTTTTTTTTTTTGAGACAGGGTCTCACTCTGTTGTCCAGGCGAGAGTGCTCAGGTAGTGCCATCATAGTTCACTGCAGCCGTGAACTCTTGTGTTCACATAATTTTCCCACCTCAGCTTTCCCAGTAGCTGGGACTACAAGAATATACCACCAATCCTATATATTTTACTTAGTTTTTGTAGAGACAAGGTCTTGCTATATTGCCCAGGTGGTCTCAAACTCCTGGGCTCAAGCAATCCTCCCACCTTGGCCTCCCAAAGCACTGAGGTTATAGGCTTAAGCCACTGCACCCAGTCTTGTGTAATTCTTGAAATAAGAGTGTTGAGACATTGATTTCACTTTATAGTCACGGATATATCTTTAAAACTATAAAGTAAAATCTCTGCAAGTAGAATATTCTTTAAATCCTATAATTTATCATTATTTTTAACTAGTCCATTTGGCGCAAGTTGTGCCAAGTTTCTTTAGTGTGGATGATACAGTAAAACAAACCAAACAGTCACCTCAATGATGAAACTTTACAGCACTAGGAGTAAAAAACATCAGAAGGCAAAATGAACTGGACTCTCTTGCAGACATTCAAAAACAACAGATAAACAAGTGAAGTACAAACAGTAAATTAAAAGATGATAAAATCTCCAAATACTCTCCTAAGTGTCCTAAGTACAACAATAATGATCTTTCGATTCTCAGGATAGTAATTCATGAGATGCAAAAAAGGAGTGATGTTTGAATTGATCACATTCTAAGAAAAAAAACCCATTATTAGACTTCATTCATTTGGTCAACAAATATCTGCTGAGAATCCACCATGAGCCAGGCACATGGCAAGTGCTAAAGATAAAAGATTAGGCAAAAACAGAGTTTCTGTCCCAGTGGAGTTTACAGGTTAAGGTAGGATTTGCTATAGAGTAGGATGCTGACCTAAAAGATGAGGCGGCGTCAACCAGGTGGAAATGAGTGGGAGGCAAAGACACCTGGACAGCTGAGGAGGAGGCCAGTAGAGGAGATAGCAGGTACAAGGTCATGTGTCAGCAGAACAGACAATACAAGATCTGAAGAGCCAGTATGGTCGCAGCATGGAGAACAGAGAAAAAAATGAGGTCCAAGAGGCAACACAGGCCACATCACGTAGCAGCACAAACCCAAGTTAAGATTTAGACTTCCTCTTATGAGCAAGGGAGCCCACCAAAAAACTGTAATTTCTCAGAACACATATGAGGTTTCATTGATTTTTCTCTATTAAATTTATTTTATTTGATTTCCACTCCCATCTTTACAGTGTCCTTTCTTCCGTTTACTTGTAGCTTACTCTACTTTTGTTTTTCTAGTTTCATAATGTGGAAGCTTAGGTCATTGATTTGAGAGCATTCTTCTTTTTTAATATGAACATTTAATTTTATAAATTTTCATCAAAGTGCTACTTTAGCTGCATTCCACAAATCTGAAATTTTATATTTTCCTCTTGTTAAATTTTTATTTTATTTTCTTCTTTGACCTATGGATTACTTACAATTATATTGTTTCGTTTTCAAACATTTGGGAATAGTCTGCTTTTCTGTTACTGATTTCTAATTAGACTCCAGATTTGTCAGAGAATGTTCTTTGTATGATTTGAGCACTTCTACATGTATTTGGACTTGTTTTTATGGCCATAATATAAACCATTTTGGTGAATGTTCCACATGCACTTGAAAAGAATGTATATACTGCTGTAGTTGGCTTAAGTGTTCTACACAGGTAGTGAGTTAGGTTGACAGAATTGTGCGAGGCTTCTATACGAATTTGCTGTGTACTTGCTTAGCAGCTATTAAAATAAGTTGGCATCTATTTCAACATCAAATATTGAAATCTCCAACTATAACTGTGAATTATCTATTTCTCCTCTGTATTCTGCCAGTTTCTGTTTCATGTATTTTGAAGTTGTTATGAGGTACATAAATATTTAGTATTGTTGTAGCCTCTTGATGAATTGACACCTCTAGGATTATAAAATTTTTCTTTGTCCTTCATAATATCCTTTGTTCTAAAATCTACTTTGTCTGAAATTTGTATAATTACTTTTATTCATTAACGTTAGTATGACATATCTTTTCCTATTCTTATATTTTAACCCATTTGATTAATATGTTCAAAGTGGGTTTCTTGTAAAAGCATATATGTGAGTCTTGCTTATTTATCCACTCTGATGATTTCCGTCTTTTCATTTGGATGTTTTGATTTTTTATACTTCATGTGATATTTTGAATGAATTTAAATCTGCCATCTTGCTGTTTGTATTCTATTTATGTCATCATTTCTTTGTTTGCTTTTGCTTCTTCTCAACTGAGTGTATTTTATAAATCTATTTTATCTATAAATTATATTTATTTATAAATCTATTTTATATTATTGGTTCATTGCTGTGCATCCTAGTATTTTGTTTTTTGTTACATTAGAGTTTACAGGGTACACCATTAACTTTTTATAGTCTGCCTTCAAATAGCATTACACCATTTCACATATAATAGAAGAATCTTGCCAAAGTATATTCCACTTCCCCTCTCCCACCCTATATAATTTTGATATCATTATTTACTTCTACCTCTATTATAAATGTTATTATAAATTTTTCTTTAAGCAATTATCTTTTTAAAAGACGTTTTATTTAAAACAAAAAAACTCTCTTCAATGTGGATGTAACGTCGATGGACATACGCACTATGTATTTATCATTATCAGGGCCTGTTGTCCCCTTGAGTAGATCCAGATTTTCATCCAACATTGTTTTCCTTTCCTCTGAAGGTTTTCATTTAACAGTGCTGGTCTGCTGGTGGTTAATTCACTCAGCTTTCGTATCTCTTTATTTCTTCTTCTTCTTCTTTTGCACCACTCAGACTGTATCCTCTTCCTCCCCTCTCTCAGAAGAAGAAAGGAATGATCACTAAGGACAAATGGCAGCCGTAGCAAAGCAGCCCCAAGAACTCGCTTCACACTCAAGAGCAAACTCTGTGCCTCCTCCTCATGGTTTCCGGTGTTCCACATGCTCAGAGAAACTTCTCCAGTCATGAACTACAGAAATGATTCCTGAAAGTGGAGACTTAATCTTCATTTTCAACAATATTTTTAATGGGTACAAAAATCCTAAACTGGTTTTCTTTAAGTGCTTTAAAGATTTGTTTCACTATTTTATGACTTTCATTGCTCCCAATAGAAAGTCTGTTGTTTTCCTTATCTTTCTTTCTTGATGGGGGGGTGAACCCCCCAAAAAAGGAGAATTATCTTTTGGAGGACAGGCCCCTTGTAGTACAGGCATCCCCACTAGGTAAGTGTTCTAGGAATCCACCAGTATGTGTGTACCAGCTAGTATTGTTGGGAGAGGCTGCATTTGGCTTCACTGAATTTTTTGCAACAGATGACTGGTTCTTCCACCATGACAATGCACTTGCCCACACCATGCTGAGTGTTCAGCGGTTGTTTGTTTTGTTTTGTTTTTACCAAAAATGGTATGACCCCTGTGGCCCACTCTCCCTATTCACTCAATTTTTCCCCAAGCAATTTTTTGTTTGTTTCCCCAGATGAAAAAAATCCTCAAAGGCAAACAAACGTTTTATAGATGTGGAAGAGGTGAAACAAAAAATGGCAGAAGCACTAAAAGGGATCCAAATGGACGAGTTCAAAAACTGTTTTGAGCGGTGGAAAAAGTGTTTTAACAGGTGTACTGCATCAAATAGAAAGTACTTAGAGGAGACTGAAGTTTAAACACTTACATAGCAGGGGAAGCCTTTACTACAAGGGGTTCGCCCTCCAGAAGAGAATTCCAAGTTTTTGGGGTCCCCCCTTCATATATCAAAATATTAACCATATCCATAAATAAATATAATTACTATTTGTCAATTTAAAATAAAATAAAATAGAAGTAGACCTAATGGCAGAGCCTCAGCGTGGGTGCCAGGGTGGGGGAACATAAAGCACAGCTCCCAGACACGCCTCAGTGGATATGATCAAGTACAAAAAACAAATAATTGTTTTTTTACACCACTGAGATTTGAGGATTGGTTGTTAAAAAGCATAACAAAGTTTATCCTGACATATACAGACTTAGGTATTGCCATAACAAAAATTACCTAAATCCTCAAGCAGCAATTGTCAAGAAAACTATTATTGGAAGCTAAAAGGATAGTCATCTGTGTTATTCAGTGACAACACTACTTGGAAAACCTTTGAAACTCTGATAACCAGAAGACAGATGATTTACACAGCGAATTTAAATGCTAGAAGAGGTTAGAAAACAATGTTAAGGCCGAGCGCGGTGGCTCAGCCTGTAATCTCAGCATTTGGGGAGGCCAAGGCGAAAGGATTACCTGAGCCCAGGGGTTTGAGACCAGCCTGGGCAAATTGGTGAGACCCTGTATCTACAGTAAATTACAAAACTAGCCAGGCACAGTGGCGTGCATCTGTAGTTCCAGTTACTTGAAAGGCTGAGGTGGAAAAATCTCCTAAACCCAGCAGACTGAGACTGCGGTGGCCGTGAGCATGCCACTGCACTCCAGCCTGGGCGACAAGAGTGAGATTCCAACTCAAAAGAAAAGAAAAGAAAAGAAAACAATGTTAATAACACGTCAGTTGATGTTGACTGTCAAGTTATATGAGAAAGAGATGAGCTCAGAAATGGCCGTGTGCAAGCAAGATTAAAAATGGTTAGAGTGCCCACAAATTTTAATTATACTTCAATGACAACTCAGAAAGCTATAGAAGCATAAATACATTTTATTCCCTCTCAGAACTTTGTACAATTCCTTCAATGTCTTCTGGTACTAACTGTGTTATAGATGAGTCTAAAGCAGCCTAATTATTTTTTCACCTTACTCTCCTATTTGTTTCTTGACCAGGTACTTAAAGAATTATTGCTCTGGCTACTCAGAAGGCTGAGGCAGAGGGATTGCCGGAGCCCAGCAGGTCGAGGCTGCGGTGGCCGGGAGCGGCCACTGTACTCCAGTCTGGGCGACAGAGTGAGACTCCAACTCAAAAAAAAAAAGAATTATTGCTTTTAAAGTTATTTTTGTTTTTAGTGACAGGCTATTGCCCAGGCTAGAGTGCAATGGTGCAATCATAGTTCATTGCAGCTTCAAACCCCTGGTCCTAAGCCATCCTCCTGCCTCAGCCTCCCATATAGGTAGGGTTACAGGTGCACATCACCATGCCTGGTTAGTTTTATTTTTTGTAGAAACCGGGTCTTGCTATATTGCCCCTGCTGGTCTCAAACTCCTGGTCTCAAGTGATTCTCCAGCCTTGGCCTCCCAAAGTGCTGGGAATACAGGTGTGAGCTACAGCACTTGGCCAGTACTCTTTCTCTATTCTGAAAACTGAATAACCTAACCAGGATATAGCCCTTGGTGTTGATTATTCTATAGAAATTTTCTTTTAGAACATAATGTATCCTTTTAACCTATGAATTTTTCTTCATTATTTTTAGTAAGTACATGTTTTCTTCCATTTACTGTGTTCTCTATTTCAGGGGCCCAGATTAATCTCATGATGAGCCATCTTTGTCTTCTTCATGTATATTACCTTTTAATAACTTTGATGTCTGTCCTTTGCCTCAGTATCCTCTGTGATTATCTGAAGCCTTTCCTCTACATTGTAATTTGATTTTCATCTCTCAAGTCTACTTTCTCATGCTTTTAAAATTATTCATTAGTCCTTTAAGGTTTGGCCTTTAGTTAATTTCCTTAATTCTATTATATCCATTTTATTTTATTTATTATTCAAATATTTCTTTACTATCTACCATAAACTAGACAAGGCTCAAGGTGCTAGGGATACAGTTGTGAAAAAAACAGACAAGATTCAGACTTCGTAGAGCGTAAGTCTCAGTATATTATTTTAGCATCTTGTGTTTAAGCTCCTGTTTTATGGCATTCGTATTCTTAGTATTAACTTCTGTAGCACAAAGTATATGTGAAGCATTTTCCTTTCTCCCCTTTAGGTCATGTCCTGTATCCGTCTTTGGCATCCTCCCTCTCTCCGTTCCTCCCTCTCTTCCTCCATTCCTCCCTCTCTTCTTTAGTACTAGTCTGCATCATCCTCAATGGTTGTTTTCTCTTCTTCATTCTCAGCACATGAACTTCTGTCCTATCTACTCGCCCTGTATGTCAGTCAGCTATTGCCCCAATATGACTGCACTCCAAAATCTCAGTGATATCAGCCAAAGACGTTTTTGCTTCTGAGACTCCAGAGAGTCTGCTGCAGGGCAGCTGATCTCTATATGGCTGACCTGGGCTTGCCAACACTGAGGTCTTGGAGTGACTGGTGTGTAAGGTCCGACCTTGTTAGACTCTTAAGCAGAATTGTCTCTCAGTCTGATTTTCTCCAGACTGAAGTTATTGGCAAGACTTGTTAGGACTTTCTTAATTTAACGTCTTTCCTATTATGGCTTCTGGAGAATAAAGATGTCCTGGGTAAGGAGTAGTGCTCTGCAGAGACCAGAAAATCAAATGACCTGGCACCACAGCTCACTGATACAGGCCTACTCACATCATTGCCTACAAACCTGACCAAGATCTGCAACTGTGGAAGGCTCAGACTTCAGGATCTGAACATCAAGACCTGAACTGCCAGACTACTCCCCCACCTAACCCTAGGCGCCCCATAAGAAGGCAAGTGTGAA
Organism: Carlito syrichta; assembly: GCF_000164805.1. NCBI lineage: Eukaryota > Metazoa > Chordata > Mammalia > Primates > Tarsiidae > Carlito > Carlito syrichta. The sequence continues at coordinate 1,054,013 of NW_007247765.1, read as the reverse complement.
TCCAGTTATCACAAAACTCTTGATTGATTAAAAGCTGCCTATCAATCGCAAAAGATACAAGTATTCAGTTGAAAAACAACCAAACGGAAATGTGGAAAACTTCAGCAACATAAACACTGAATAGGTCCCGGCTATCAGAGAAATGCTTTAACACTCATTTGTCTTGGTAGGGAAATAAGGTGTTCTAATTAGTTGAATATTCATATTACTGCACATCAATAGCATATACTGTATAATTTATTTTTATTAAATTAAGAAGACTTCCTAGGATTCTGTAGTTCCTCAGAATGTTTGTAAAAAATATTAATGTCATTAAAGAAGTGCCTGAATTTACAGTTTTTGTTTTGTTTTGTTTTGTTTTGAGTTGGAGTCTCACTCCATCGCCCAGGCTGGAGTGCAGTTGCAGTGGCACACTCATGGCCATCCCAGCCTTGACCTGCTGGGCTCCAGCAATCCTTCCGCCTCAGCCTTCCAAGTAGCCAGAACTACAGGCGTGCACTACCACACTCAGCTAGTTTTTAAATTATTTTAGAGTTGAGGTTTCACCAAGTTTCCCCAGGCTGTCTCAAACCCACGGGCTCAGGCAATCCGTTTGCCTTGGCCTCCCAAAGTGCTGGGGTTACAGGCTGAGCCACCAAGCGTGGTCTGAATTTACAGTATTTCTTTGAGTCAGGGTCTCACTCTATTGCCCAGGTTGGGGTGCAGTGGCAAAATCACGGCTCACCGCAGCCTCCAGTTCCTGGGCTCATGCTATCCTTCTGCCTCAGCTTCCTGAGTAGCTGGGATCACAGGCAGGCACCACCACACCAGACTAATTTTTGGATTTTTTGTAGAGTATTTTTTTAAATGTTTGACCATTTTGAGAGGCTGGTAATTTCCAAGAATGTCTGACATTTTAATTTTCTCCTCCTCTGCACCATCTAAACACTGCACACACATCACATCCCTAGTTTTAACCCCGTCTCTCCCACCAGACTTCTGTCTGCGTGTCTACATTCTCATCCACTGAATCAGTGCACTTTTAGACAACACCACACAATACTGTAAGTCACAATTCTTTGAGTATTTCATGTATGCCTTGGATCAGACTGTAAGTCTCTTGGAGTTGGATCGAGGTCCTAATTTCTTTTGAATCCTTCAGAGTGCCTACAAGTTATGGTTGGGAGTACGCGGGGGACTGAAATGAGCTAAATCAGTTAATAAAATCAAACTGCTAGCAAAATAATAATATTAACCAGCTTACTCCATTTTGTTTAAAACTTTCATCTTAGTTACCTACCTAACCTAAGAATCAATGCCTACGTGTGATTACAGTAACATTCCCATGATCACAGACCCCCAACTTTGTCTCCTTTGGGCAGGTAGTGCTGACCATTTCCTGCTAACTGTTACAAAACTCCTTAACCATAAGTTCCATGTAATTGTATCCTTTGTTAACTGAAATCAAATGTTATGCTCTGCAAAACCCCATTGTTACATTTTCATATTTTGTTCTTATACTGTTAGTAACCTAACCAAGGTAACTCCATTGTGTAATGATTCTTCTTCCTTGTCTCTGTGTCACTACCTTAAACTATATCTTCTTTTTTTTTTGAGTTGGAGTCTCACTCTGTCACCCAGACTGGAGTGCAGTGGCCGCTCCCAGCCACGAAGCCTCGACCTGCTGGGCTCCGGCGATCCTTCCGCCTCAGCCTTCCCAGTAACCGGAATTACAGAAATGAGCTACCACGTCTGGCTGATTTTTTGATTTATTGTAGAGATGAGGTCTCGCTGCCCAGGCAGGTCTCGAACCCGCGGGCTCAGGCAATCCACTCACCTCAGCCTCCCAAAGGCACGGGATTACAGGCTGAGCCACTGAGCCTGGTTTAAACTATATCTTAATGGCAGAACTCCAGGGACTTTCTGAACACTGGCTATACCTAGGACATTAAATTAATCAAAGCTCCCTAACAATCAAAAGTTCCCATTTTGATTGCCAAGTTGTTAGTTAATAGTTGCTATGGTTACTAAGATGCTACATAGCCAATACTGCAAATTTTACCTATAAAAGCTTGTCACCAAACTGCACCAATTTGTCAAGAGTTTTTTTTTTTTTTGGTGTTTGCCTGCTCTTGACCCGCACGCCGCACGTTAATAAAGAACTCTAATTAATTTGACTCGGCTTGCTGGCGTGACTTCTCACTTACTCGGTCACAACACGACCTCCCTCAAAAAACACCGGAATTTATTTATAAACAAATGTGTATTGAGTCTTACATCTTTAAACTTCAGTCTCCTACAAAGCACTTTCCATTGGATGCAATTCACCTATCGACGTACTTTTCCCACTGCTCAAAACAATGTTTTTGTTTTTTGGATTTTTTGTTTTGTTTTGAGTTGGAGTCTCACTCTGTCGCCCAGGCTGGGGTGCAGTGGCACACTCACGGCCATCCTATCGTCGACCTCGCTGGGCTCAGGCGACCCTTCCGTCAGCCTTCCAAGTAGCCGGAACTACAGGCGCGCGCCACCACGCCCGGCTAATTTTTTGATTTATTGTAGAAACGAGGTCTTGCCCAGTTGCCTAGGCTGTTCTCGAACCCGTGGGCTCAGTCAATCCCCCCACCTCGACCTCCCAAAGTGCTGGGATTACAGGCTTGAGCCACTGTCAGAACAGTTTTTGAACTCCATGTGGATGCCTTTTAGGGCTTTCTGCGGTGTTTTGTCTCACCTCTTCCACATAGGCAAAATGTTGCTCTTGGAGGACTTTTATCATCGGGAGGGGAAAAAAAACAGTCGCTCGGGGCGAGAAGGGGTGAGTAGGGAGGGTAAGGCACGGGGGGTCATGCTGTTTGTGTCCAAAACTGCTCGTAAATCACCCATGATGAAATGAGCAAACGCCTTGAAAGAATTTCAAAAAAAAAAAAAATTCACCGAGGCTGAATGCAGCCTCTGCCACCAAGCTAGCGGGTCCACGGACGCCGACAGATTCTAAAACACCCACCTGGGGGGAAGCCTGGACTACAAGGGCCCACCCCCCAGAAGACAATCCCGGTGTTTTGGGGTTCCCCCTCCTGTACCGCGTTTAACTCATCCTGGTGGGGTCTCTGCAATGTGTGTCGCCATGTGGCGCCACCTGGTTCCGGCTGTGCCCTGACAACTCTACCAGGGCTGTCTCTGTGCGCATCTGCAAGACTAATTTATTTAGAACAAAGGGCCTATTGGGCGGAGACGAAGCGTCGACAAGGCGTGAACCATCAGAACCTGCCCCACCGCCAGGGCCGCGAGCCGGTGCCCGAAGTCGCAGCCTCGGCCAGCCCTGAGCACGCTGAGGACACATCTAGCAACACCGCGCCACAGCCTCGCCACCCGCCAGTTACCCCGGCCTCCCGAGCTGCCGATGCTTTCCAGATGGTGACGAGGCAGCGGGGATCCTGCTGGCTGAGGCCCAGTCGCTGTGGTAACGCGAGGCGCCAGTACGCTTGCGCAGTCTCCTGTCGGAAAGCCCGAGCCCGAGCCCAGAGAAGCGCTTTGCGACAGCAGCGCCTGGCGGCAGCGGCGCGACTTACGACCGCCCTCTCGTAGAGCGCTGTGACGGGTGGGACGCGGAGCTCGGCGCGGGCTCTCGGGGCGCGCAGGCCCGGTCGCGCGCCAGCATGACCCAGTCGGTGGTCGTCCAGGGTGAGCTGCACCGGGGGGCGGGGCCCCGGTCGTGGCGGCGTGGGCGGTCTCATTCCCCGCGTCATGCGAGTTCTCTGTTCTCTCTGTTCCGGGTCGCAGTCGGCCAGTGCGGAAACCAGATTGGCTGCTGCTTCTGGGACCTGGCGCTGGGGGAGCACGCCGCGGTCAACCAGGTACCCGGGAGGGCAGCCCGACACCCTGACGCCGGGCGCGGGGGTTTCAGTCTGCGCGTTGCCCTGACCGCTGGAAGTTGGACAGGGTCTCTCCGGGAAAGAATGTCGTGGTTTTCGAACACATGTCGCCATCAGATGGACAGTAAACCCGAACTCGGTGTCGACATTGTCCCATATTCTTAGGGTTTCCTCTTTATCAGCGCGAGGCAGTTAGGGTATGTGAAAAGTGCTTTGGAAATAGCTGACCCCTGCGGCCATTGTTGTCCTCAGTGTAACCAATTAGCTTTTAATGGGGTGCCAAGAAGTCAGAGAGAACTGCCATGGATGCACCTGTTCTGCAGACCCGTGGGGCATCCTGTCTCCGGCACCCCTTGCTGAACTTAGCCCGTGGGTCTCATGGCATTTGCTCTCCTCTAGAAAGAGGTTGAAAAGCTGGGTGGAAGTATTGTGTGAACATGTTTTTTCTCATCAGAGCCACATACCTAGCCATTTCAGTATTGCGGGATTATTAAAATGGAAAGACTTTGATTTGGGAAAGAGGCAAGACTTAAATGCTGTTAATACTTTTTTTTTTCTTTCTAGAAAGGAATTTATGATGAGGCCATAAGCAGCTTTTTTAGAAATGTGGATACCAGGTAAGGTGGAATTTAGCTACGGCACAGAACATGATGATCCTTTTTGTTTCAGCAAATTAGGAGAGAATTCTTCAGAGGGATATAAAAACAGTTGATAGCTGTGAAGTAGTCTGGCTTTTTTGTTGCTTTTCTCATTATTTAAAGCATATTCATTCTTATATTATTGATAGTCTCATATTTTTCAGAATAGGACAAGTTTTCCTTTAAGTATGGCTTCTTATAACTTAACTCTGAAATAAGTTTTACTGAAGGAAAGCTGAAACTTTCTCAGAGGTTATCTTGTTAATGCATCCAGTAATGACTAACTTTTGAAAGAAAAATATATTGTTTGCATATTTCCTCTAGTAGAGAATGTGCTTAAAAAGGAGACAAGCAGTTGTCAGATTGTTTTTGTTTGTTTAATAAAGAGTATATGTAAGTATCATGTAAATTTTATCTGAAAAAATAATTTGACATTTAGATTGTGTCTAATGTTAAATCACTAAGTTCATGCATTTTTAAAATACTTCGTGAAACTAACAAGTAGTCTTAAACTGAAAAATATGTACTTAATATCAGGCTTTAATATAAATCAATAGAAATTCCATTTCTATTCCAGTAAATTCACTGGCTGGGTATTTGAGTAATTGTCTTCTAGGGAGAGCATGTGTTGCTGTCATATATACACTAAACCCAAACACTGGCCAAAGACCTTGGTCTCAACATTTTTCCTAATTTCAGGGTCTCCTGCAAAATTATTCACCTCCTGGGTGAATTGAGTGCTCAGGCTTGCAAACAGAGAAACTTCACTGGCACCTTGAGAATGGGTTCGGTGTTCTCCAGTACTGTCAGGTTAACCAAAGATCAGATGATAATTTTTTGTCACCGGCACTTTGTCTTTTGTAGGAAATCTTCTTGAGAAGCTACATAAATATCAGAAGGTTGCCAGGTGACCATGGAATCAGACCAAGGGAAGTTAGGTGTATAATTTTAATGGCTAGCATCACTTATTTTTGTTACATGGGGATATCTGTCATATAGACTGGATCCCCTCTTGTTTGTGGCCTAGAATATTCTCACCTCTGACTGCTATTGGTAGACTCCAGTTTGCCTTTGTGACACTTCCTGAGGGGGCACCTCCCTTGCTGAGTTCCTGCACCTGCCTCCATCCTTCCTGACAGCCAGCCCCTTACAGTGTTACAGGGTTGAGACCCAGCCTGGAAGGGTTCCGTTCTTAATAAGGTGATTTCACATAACTCCACTCTGCTCCAAGTGTCTACACTTTAACCTGAAAGTGTTATGCTCCCATCAGTTTGGGAAGAAGGGGTATGGCATCTTGCTCTTCTTTCTGTGTGCTGTCGACACATGCAGCATCTGTTCCACACGTTAGCACAAAAACTCTTTTTCAAAAATGAGACCATATCTTTGTGGACACTTTTTTTTAATCAAAGATTATACCTGTTTAGAAGCATGATAGGAATTTGCCTATAGCAGGAGTTAGCAAACTTTTTCTGTAAAGGACCCAGTAGTAAATATTTTTGATTTTGTAAACCGTGAGGTCTGTTTCACAGCTACTTGACTCTGCCCTTGTAGCATGAATATGGGCATGGCTAGTACATACATGAATGGGTGTGGCTTTATTTGAATAAGACTTTTATTTTAGGAAAACAGGCAGCTTAGTTGGACTTGGCCTGAGAACTGTAGTTTACCAATCCTAATCTGTTGTATCATCTGTATCTAACCGGGCTTTCCTTTATATATTGTTTTCTTTTGAACTGTCTTTATTGACTCATGCTGTGTTTGGTTGTACATTTCAGTACTTTGGTAACTTATTTTCAACACAAAATTCTGACAACAGTCTCAGTGGTATATAACTGACCTATCAGTTGATTGTGTTTGGCTGCAACACAAAACCTGATTAATGGTGACATAAGCAATAAAGGTATCAACTCATGTCACAGATCTTGTAATTGAATGCCTCAAAGACCTAGATACTGGATATTGATCCACTACCCTTAGTACTGACTTTTTGTCTCATATTTGTTACTTTATGACTCCAGGAGAGAGTTAAAATTAAGTTAAAAAAATTAACTTAAAAAAAGGTTAAAAAACCTTAAGCACTCAAAACATTTTCTGTGCTTAAGTAAAAACACTGTATATTTAGCATTTTTTTTAAATGTTCAGGAGAAATAGATGTCTAGATAAACGGTAATGTCATATTCATGTTTGAGGCAGGAAGAAGGAAGAAGTTGGCACCAGCTACATCTGGTCCTTTTTAATCAGGAAAGCTTCCCAGGATACTTCCTCTTGAGTTCATTGGTTAGAACTGAGTTGCATGGCCAGCCTTAACTACAGAAAAAGCTATGAAAATAAACAACCTCATTTTTTAGCCTAAACAAGGAAGGAAGAGGTTAGGAATGGCTGTTGTGTCTTCGCCACCTGGCCTATAGGCAGTCTTATTAACGGTAGCTAACTTTATTACCTGTTAGCCCTGTTAGCCATGGAAGATCTTCTGACCTTTTCTCATTTTTTATCTTTCAGAGTGGATGGTGATGGTGGCAATATTTCCAAGGGAAAAATATGTTCTTTAAAAGCACGAGTAAGATATATATATGCTTAGATTCTTACATTACATGTTTTTAATATCACTCTAATTATCATGGCAGTAAACTTTTAATTTAACTTCTCAAACTAAAATTTACTAAGCCACATTTAATATAACTAAGCAGACATTTGTCCACCTAAAATGTTAAGGGGATAGTTTGTACTTAAAGTAAAAACACTGTGTATTTGACTTTTTTTTAATGTTTCAGGGGAAATAGATGCCTAGGCAAATGATAACAAAAGGAACCTTATTAACTCCAAGGACCTGAATTACGTGCTAATATCGTTTAAATTTTTATTTAAAAATAATGGAGTATTTATTTGCATCAGGGTTACTACCAATACAAAGCATAGAGCCAGCCACATTATAGTGAATAAATTCCACAGGCATGTAAGTTTTCCTGAACAAAACACTTGGAGTCCATAGTCCATATTTCTAGCCTTATTTATAGTCTTAATCTCATTCCAACAGCATTTCTGTGATTGTTTCTCTACAGCAAGCTACTTTTTCTGATTTTTGATCAGTAATCTTTGACCATAACAATAACAAAAGGCAGTTCAAATGCAGTAGAAGAATTGAGATGTAAAGGATCAGAGGAGGGGTTGTGGATGGAAGACTAGAGAGCAACAGTGTTGCGTCACCTGGGAACCATCTTCTGTCTGTGATCTCTGATTTTCTTGGGTTGACATCATGTGCTTATAGCTGTTGGGACAGTTGATTAGCAGAGGATACTTAATGATGTAGAGAGAGCTAGCATTCCAGTCCAAATCTTAGAGAAAAAGAGACTTTGACATGTCCTAGACCACTCCCAATTTTAGCTCTTTCCTGGCGCCGTTTCCAGCAGCAGAGTAAGCGGTAGAGGAAACACTTAGGAGAGACTGAGTCAGTGCATTGCTGTAGCCTTTGGCTTTTCATCTGAGAAGATACTCTTCCATTTTCTCCTTAGAAACTCTTGGTATTACATGGTTGTGATTGCTGAAGAGTCAGGCTTCACAAGATTACTTGGGTACCTTTGGTGTGTTCAACTTCTTAGTTGAATAGATAAGTACTCCGAATTTTATAAATCCTGTGTTACAATTAGGGCAAAGCCAGAAGGCTGTCACCAAGTGGCTCTGGAAGGAAACATAAACATCAACTCTTGGAACAGTTGTGACTCCGGACCTTAGATGCCAAAGTGAAGGGCCCAGAATATTCTTCCAAACTTTAGTTAATTTCCAAAAGACAAACAAGAGCCTGCTGTGATTGTGGAAGGGCCGGAGAATTGTGTGTGATGCTCAGTGGCAACGGCAGGGATGAATGACTCCATCAGAACTCGGGAGGTGCCTGAATGTCAGTTGGCATTCTGGCTTCCCTTGCCAGATAGCAGGTCACCTGGGGTGTGATACACATAGGCATAATCTTCCACAGATTATCTAATACGTCTACTTTAGAACAAGACCAGTATGAGCTCAATTTTTCTTCTGTAATCTTGCCCAACTTGTAGTACTACAATTTGCCCATTCAGTGATGTCTCTCTTTGGTTGGTTTAGGTGTTAAAGTCAGCATTTGAGGTCAAAACTGCATATCATCAGAAATATCCTTGAAAATCCCTACAGTTGCAAATATATAACCTTATACAGGCCAGTGTATTTAAAGTACATATATGATTGCTGTATATAAAGGGACATATTTGCAAGACAGTTCTATAGGCTATGTAATATACTACTATAATGTTTTAACTATATCCTGCAGTAAATAGCATAATTAATTACACAAATAATTGAATTCACAAAATTTAAATGCGCACAAATTGTAACTATTGTAGACAGTACTCTATAAATGTCAAACTTGATTGTCTCTCCACATGGAGTTTGGTGGTTAAGAGTTAAGATTCTGCAGCAAGCCTAGCTGGATTTGAATCTCAGCTATGCCTCTTCCTGTCTTGGTGATAATAGCCGAGTTATTTAACTTTTGTAGGCCTCAGTTTCCTTTTCTGTAGAATGGGGATAACACTGGTGCATAGGGTTGTGAGAATTAAATGGGTTGATACATATAAAGTATCTAGAACAGTGGCATGTAGTAACTGCTTAATGTTACATGGTCATAGAACTAAACCATAAACCAAGCATTTCTGTGACACTGAATCAGAGAGTTAATAGTGTACTCTAGGGTTATTTCAGAATTTTTTTCATCTTTGCTTTTTATAAACTCCTTTTTGGGGTTTTTTGTTGTCATTGTTTTTTAATTTTTGTACTTTCTTCCTCACTACTAAATATAAGAATAGAAAGTGAAGGATCACAAAGTAGGAGGAGGGGACCTATTACCCTACTGCCAGGCTGTCCCTGATTACATTTCACTATATTTTTCTTCCCATGTTAATTTTATGTTTTATATTCTCATTTCTTCTTAGCATAGACTTTCTTTCATGTCAGTTAAGTTTGTGGCAATGAAATATATTGTGAATTACCTGAGGGAAGGGACAGTGTTGTCATGTTTGACATCTGACATGCCTTCACCTTGCACATAGCAGTGAGTGTCCTTGTTTGAACTGTACAGCTTGAGGCTAAGATTCATAAAGAGCAGCATGTCTGTTTCTAGTGAGAAGATGTATGAATGCACCTGCGTGTGTTGAGAACTTTCTCTGTTTAAGGCTAACTTCTAGATTTCTGAGAATCTAGAAGTGGGGGAATTATTCCCCCACCCCTTGGCATTTTGAAGTAGGATAAAAGCATTGAGAATCTACCTTTTAATTGGAGACCACCTTTCAAGCAGGATGAAATTCCTTTTTAATTCTTATAGCAGATTCTACATAAAGAAAGATTTTAATTAAGCTTAAACTATTAAAAGAACAATGCAACTTTTAGCTCATAAATTCTTTTCAGTTACAGAGTGAATAACTCTGTGGGAAACTATAGTAATTAAATGTTATTTTTCTTTCTCAGGCTGTCTTGATTGATATGGAAGAAGGGGTAGTGAATGAAATTCTGCAGGGACCATTGAGAGATGTCTTTGATAGCAAGCAGCTCATCACTGATATTTCTGGCTCAGGAAATAATTGGTAAGAACGTGCTGAACATAAAAGTTGAATGTCATCTGAACAAACAAGTAGTCTTACTTCCATGCTGATAGGTCTACTGACATGAAAGCAGGATGTCATTTGCTACACATGGCCTCAGCCCTTGGTCTTTTCCTCAGTAAACGATGATGTTTCACAGTGGTTGGAGGCCATGCGTATTTACTCTTACTCCCACTTCTATTTTTTTAAGAAAAAGATGAAAAATTAATTTGCTGAATTCCTCTTTGTAAATTGGTTCTTGCAGAACAGTAAATAGTGACAAAATCTTTAAGTACTTTTATAAACTGTGCTCTTCATGTATCATTTGACTGTCTCCCAAGGTCCCCAGTTGGTCAGATTTAACAGAATTGATAAAGAAATGCAAACCAGACCAGTGTCCTAGCATTCAAGCTGAGCCTAGGTCTGAGTCTCTTCTTTTTAGTGGGAAAAGTTTCAGTGGTAATTATTTAAGAATTCACATTGAGATTGTTTTGCTGTTTGTCAAAAATGAAGCTCCTTATTATTTGCAAATCCTGTAAATAATATTATTTTAATAATAATATTTTAACTATTTGCAACCAGTCTCTGGGTACATTAAATGGACCGAAGTATCATTTTACTAACACATGAACATGAATCTTGTGTTCCAGGAGACTAATTGTGGGAGTACCAGTCACTTAGCATACTCACAAGCGGCACATTTTTCACTTTCCTAATACTGAGAGTGGGTGAAAATTTTAAAAATCTGAAGCTGGTTGCCACAAACTTCCATTGCTAAGCACAAGTGAAATGGTCTTTTCTAAATTTTCATCTTTTTCACAGTACAGCTGAAAGTTGCAGACATGTCCAGTATTTGCCTCAGACACCCCTCTGACTAGCATTCTGTACTTTGTATTTTTATTCCGATTATAAACCCAAAAAGGCAGCTTCCACAATGAGGTAAATGCATGTCAGCGGCAACCAGGAACAGAATTTGGAATGATGTAAATTCACATCAGTGGTCACAAATGAGTTAATAAGTGAGCCCACCTGACCACCTGCTTGGCTTTTCTCTATTTGTTGTGTAACTTTTTGTGTAACTTGAGTTGTTCCTGACTACATGTTATGGGAAAATCATTCTTTTTTTTTTTTTACTTCATCATCTACACTTGCAAATCTGGGCAGCCAGAAAGACCGCAGAGCTTTGTGAATATTCTCTACCTTGTGCCATTTTATCTAGTGACATAATGTAGTCTTTTTTTTTTCCTCATAAGAGTAGTTTAAAATTGTTTATTTTCAGTGTCTCTGTTACTTTCTTTCTTTTTTGAGGTGGAGTCTCACTTTGTCACCCAGGCTGAAGTGCAGTGGCATACTCACGGCCTCCCCAGTGTTGACCTGGTGGGCTCCAGTGATCCTTCCTCCTCAGCCTTCCAAGTAGCTGGAACTACCATGTTCGGCTAATTTTTGATTTATGATAGAGACGAGGTCTCACCAAGTTGCCCAGGCTAATAGCAAACCAGTGGGCTCCCAAAGTGCTGGGATGATAGGCCAAGCCACTGAGCCAGGCCCATATATATAATATCCACTGCAGTTCAGAGTTTACCTTAAATAAAGATGAAAAAAAAACCTATGTAACTAAAATCCTGTTTTGTTATAATTCTACCACAGGTGAAAGGTTGAGAAGGTACATTTAGAAAATTATAGTTTAATACCCATTGCTAATGAGGATATGTGAGGATTATAGATATAGAATATTAAATTTTATATCTAGTTTCTTCAGGATATTATAATGTGATTTATTTACATGAAACAACATTTTATTTAGTGCAATAAAAAATGCTTTTTCAAATTTTCTTATAATCTTTTTATTCACATCAGAAATAATAAAATCAAAAAGTAATAACTGTAAGGGTTTTTAAAATCTGATTTTTTATTTTCAGGGCTGTGGGTCACAAAGTTTTTGGCAGACTTTACCAAGACCAAATCTTAGAGAAACTCAGAAAGTCGGCAGAGCACTGCGATTGCTTGCAGTGTTTCTTTGTAATACATTCCATGGGAGGAGGTAAAGTTATTCACTCATTGCCAGTGGAAATTCATTTTTGGTTGATAAAGATAGAACTGTTCAGGGCGTGTATGTTTTTGAGTATATACAACAGCACTTCATCTTAAAAATTTGTGTCACTATTAATAATTTTTAAAAATGTAAGCCCCTCTTAAGAATCAATAGAACTATACTGGAAATTTTTCTTTTCTTGTACCTTTAGTTTCTTTTACAAAATTTTTAGCCACAGTTTAGGACATGTGAACTTTTGAAGAATGCTTACTTTCTCCTCAGAGTGTGCTTATACAGTCCTATTTCGTAACTGGAGCTAAGCATTTCTGGCACGTTCATATGTGTGCTTGCCAAGGGATTTCAGTACCTTTTCTTTAACTGTCTTCAAATCTTTTCTTGTCTCCAGTAAGAGAAAAAAGAGCAATCGAAATTTTCAGTCAATTTCTTTAAGTTGTTTAAAAGACTTGAACTAGAAATATGTGATCTGCATTGCTTACTTTGAACCCCAGGGAAGCCTGTACTTTAGAACTAAAGTATTTTGCTCCCCTTTCCATGAAATAGATAGGGTTAGCAAATTTTAAAAGAAAAAAATTGTCACGCTTTTGTTTCTTCAAACTGAGATTAAGATTTTATACTCAGCAGGTTATTTACAGTTGATTTTTATACATACCTATTATTCACTGACATAGCATTTTAAAATTAAAGTTATAATTGCTATGTAACCAGGCCTTTAGAAGACCATTGTAATCATTGCATTAGGAAACAATTTGTCTTTATACTAGTATAATTAACCTGCAAATTTGAGTTAAGTTTTCAGTAATCCAAGAAAACTTGATTTAAAGTTTGTTAAAAATTGATTTATAGATCATTGTGGTTCCTTTTAAAAAATTTTGTCTGTTACTCAACATCTCAGAAGAATATACTTATAATTCACTGAAAATGGCAAAAATAATTTAAATATTTTGGGAGGTAAAGTTTTTCTTTCCCACATTTAATTCCTAGTCCTTCTTCTAACAGGTATTCCAGTTTGCAGGGTCTTTTTATGCCTATCCAGGTATTTACTATGCTTATAAAATGTGTATGTACATTTTCACTAAGTATTATCTGCAATACATATTATTCTGTCGTTTTTCACTTTATATCTTGAACATCTTTTCATATCTGTTCTCACTCATAGAATCAAATATATAATATATGTATAATATTTAATATATTTTAAAAATATATATAATACATAATAATTTTAAGTTGATTTCTTACTGATATTTATGGTGTTTAGTTATTACATACAGTCCCCAGTGAAAATCTGATGCCTGTATCTCTGCATTTGTGCTACTATGGTTATTGGCAGTATTCCTAGAAAGGAAGATGGAACCAAAGAATACAGACATTTTAAAATTTGATTGACATTACTAATATACCTACAACATTGTATCAATGCATATTATTAGCAACAGTGTATAATCATTTCCATTTCCCTACACTGTCACCAACACTGCATACTAGAAATGTCAGTCTGTCTAAAATGACCAAAATCACATCTGATTTTAATTTGCATTTCTTTAATTAGAAAAAAAGTTGAACATCTTCACTTCTGTTCTCCATTTCTATTTTTTATTATGAGTTACATATTTCTATCCTTTCCCCATCTTTCATTTGCATGATTTCTGGCTTTTTTGGTTGTTGATTTGTGAAAACTCTTTCTTAAAGAAATTTAGTTTTTAAAGAAATTTCTTTGTTAAAGAAATTTGTAAGCTGGGCTCAGTGGCTCAGCCTGTAATCCCACACCTTGGGAGGCCAAGGTGAGTGGATTGCCTGAGCCCGCGGGCTCGAGACCCACCTGGGCAACTTGGCGAGACCTCATCTCTACAATAAATTAAAAAAAAAAATTAGCCGGGCATGGTAGTGCACGCCTCTAGTTCCAGCTACTTGGAAGGCTGAGGCGGAAGGATCACCGGAGCCCAGCAGGTCGAGGCTGCAGTGGCTAGGAGCGGCCACTGCACTCCAGTTTGGGCGACAGAGTGAGACTCCAACTCAAAAAAAAAAAAAAAAGTAGAAATTTGTTCTTGTGGCATCATATAACTTAAATATGAAAAAATAGTGAAATATAGTAAGCCCTCCCACACTCATGTCAGAGTCAGAAATGGAATTCAGGACTGTAAACCTCACCACTCATGTTGCCTTCGTTCCTTAATCTGAAACTAGATATGTTAATATGTATAATCACATGAAATGAAAATTATTTCTACAAATAAAAAATTTCAGGTTCCTCACAGTTCTGAATCATTTATGGTTTTTTTGTTTTTGTTTTTTTAATTTAAATCTCCAGGAACAGGATCTGGACTTGGTACATTTCTTTTAAAGATGCTTGAAGATGAATTCCCAGAAGTATACAGATTTGTGACTTCCATTTATCCTTCCCATGAGGATGATGTCATAACCTCACCTTATAATAGCATCTTGGCAATGAAGGAACTTAATGAGCATGCAGACTGTGTGCTGCCAATTGACAATCAAGTAAGAAATTACATCAGAACTTATGGACAATTTTTATATATAATCAGTCCTGTGTTATCCTTGTGTGTTTATTTGAAACATTGTCTTCACTTTTTAGTGTTCTTATCTCAGAGAAAACCTAAGTTCAAATTGTTTCTCTTTCTTTCCTGGTAGAATGTCACTTTTCTTGGTATGTCCATTTTCCTAAGTAACTTCTCTCCCAATATTTTCCCCCAAAAGTCTTTATTTGACATCATCAGCAAAATTGACCTCATGGTGAATTCTGGAAAGTTGGGTACAACTGTGAAGCCAAAGAGTCTGGTTACTTCAAGTGCCGGGGCTTTAAAAAAACGGTGTAAGAAGCCCTTTGATGCAATGAACAACATTGTGGCAAATTTGCTGCTCAACCTAACAAGGTATTCTATCCAAGGAGAGTTGAGAAACTTACCTGTGCTTTTGACGAGGTTATGAGTTTTTGTAGTAGCATTTTTTATTCTCAGTTGTAGGAGCTTTTTGTTTATATTTTATTTTGTCTTATATTTTCATCTCTTGAAGTAATAGAATAGAATTTTAATTTCTGTGACTTCAGTGCAGCATTTCCCCAAGTACAGTCCATGGAAGATTAGTAGGTGTTGTATGATAGAAAAGGTTTTGTGTTGTCACCCTTGTGTAACACTTGGTTAGGCAAAAGTAAGCATATTTTTTTGCTGTAGATTGTCTTCATCTTTTTAACCAGCTGGTTTAAATCTGTATCTCCTCATGAGCTGGTCCAAAGATTTTTGTGACTTTCTGGTGTCAGAGATTACTTTGAGACTATATTCCAGACTATAGAGTGGATAAAGCAGACTCTGCAGAATTCAGCATTTTCTAGAATAATTAAACAAGTATTGACCTATATGTGTTTAACCCAAATACCTAGTCTGTTTTAAAAAAGATACTTTTGCGCGAGGAGAGCAAAAAAAAAAAAAAATATATGCGTAGTGAGCAACTGTAACAGTATGCTGGTTGCCCTATATATCATCCAGAAATAAGAGTTGCTGTAGATGTTGCATGGTGTTGTATGTGTATATGTGATTGTTTCTGATACTATATTTCACAAATACAGAAAAGCATATATTCTTCACTGAAGAACAGTGTACAAAAGAATTTTGAGAAACTGCCTGCTGAATCAGTCAGGCTGTGCTCAAAATGTGTGCTTTTAAAGTTTTTGCTTTTCTCATCATCATTTTAATGTTAACTTTTTAGCTCTGCAAGATTTGAAGGGTCCCTAAATATGGACCTTAATGAAATCAGCATGAACTTAGTTCCTTTTCCTCAACTTCATTATCTTGTGTCAAGCCTGACACCTCTTTATACACTGGCAGATGTTAGCATTCCTCCTCGAAGGTAAGATGTAACTTTATTTCAATTTTTTGAGGACTTGAATTACTGTTTAAAAATTTTTGTAGGAGCCGGGCTCGGTGGCTCAGCCTGTAATCCCGCGCCTTTGGGAGGCTGAGGTGAGTGGATTGCCTGAGCCCGCGGGTTCGAGACCCGCCTGGGCAACTTGGCGAGATCTCATCTCTACAATAAATCAAAAATGAGCCCAGCATGGTAGCGCGCGCCTGTTGTTCCAGCTACTTGGAAGGCTGAGGCAGAAGGATCGCTGGACCTCAGCAGGTCGAGGCTGCGGTGGCCGGGAGCGGCCACTGCACTCCAGTCTGGGCGGCAGAGTGAGACTCCTACTCAAAAAAAAAAAACATTTGTAGGAAAAATGCTTTCAATAACTAGTTATTTTTTGTATTGTTTTATTTGTGATAAGTATATAAAATACTCATTGATGACAGCTATTTTTTCATTAGATGAATGCTTCTTTATTTAGAATTGTTTTAAAATATTAGTGTTAATCTTTTAAAAATTAAATATAGTGATTAAATTTATAGGTTTATGAAACATGCTTTGGAGTTTGATTCCTTATTCTGACACTTACTTAGCTACAGGACCTTGCGCAGGTGACTTAACCTTTTCGTCTTAGTTTTTCTCATCTGTAAAAATGAAAGATAGCCGGGCTCAGTGGCTTAGCCTATAATCCCGCACCTTTGGGAGGCTGAGGTGAGTGGATTGCCTGAGCCCATGGGTTCAAGACCCGCCTGGGCAGCGAGACCTCATCTCTACAATAAATCAAAAAATCAGCCAGGCATGGTAGCACATGTCTGTAGTTCCGGCTACGTGGAAGGCTGAGGTGGAAGGATCGCCGGAGCCCAGCAGGTCAAGGCTACAGTGGCCGGGAGCGGCCACTGCGCTCCAGTCTGGGCAACCGAGTGAGACTCCAACTCAAAAAAAAAAATGAAAGCGGACCTACCTCATATGCTTATATTGGGTAGATTAATAAGATTTGTTTTAACAGTACTATGTTAAAACAACAAGGATAAATGATTGTTTTCAAATGCTGATATGACAGTCTTTGAAATATCAACAGTAGAGTGATCATTACGTATCCACAGGAGTCAGCCATGCATATTAGATTTTAGTATATTTAAATCAAACATGTACCTTTAATGTAGACACATGTACATAAATTGGTGCTAAGCTGTTCATTGTACACTAGTGGTAATTCAGACATTTTTATATTACAAAGTCTTGAAAAATAAAGACATGGAATTTCTAATTATGTTCAGAATAAAAGAGAAAAAAATGTTTTGGTCTTTAACCTGAACATTTTAAAGTCAGTTTTTGAATGTCTTGTTACCCTACTTGGTACATTTTGTTTAAAATAATATGTGTTAACATTTTTTATTTTGATTACTATTTGTGGTAAAGGTTTGTTTTTAACTAAAATGTGTTCCGAAAATCTATAGAGAATTTTAAAATTTTTAGGCTCAGTTTATCACAGTGTTCTTTGTGGAGCTTGCGGGGAGGTTATTGGTTTGTTTACTTATACTCTACTGTTGATATTTCAAAGGCTGCCATGTCAGCATTTGAAAACAGTCATTTATCCTTGTTGTTTTAACATTGTACTGTTAAAAGGCACAGTTTCAAGACTCTCTTCAATTTCTTATAATTAGTTTCAAATAAGTGAGAATGGTTTTGGTTTTAGACTTTGTTAATGAATGTCAGTTCTGTATCTAGTCCATTTTTGTCCAAAGAAAATCAGTAATAAACACACAAATAAAAGTAAGTATCCCAATAATTATAAAAAGTTCTTACATGTTTTTGTATTTTACGAGACAAGAAGATAATTCAAAAGTGAGTTTGCTTGTTGTGTAGTGGTTCTTAATCTTTTCAGGGTTTCCATCTCTAATGATATATCTATACCTTGACCTCATAAAAATGCCCTAAAGCACCTCACACTACATAATAACATAATAACAGAGAATTCATGAACTCCCAAAGGTCACCTGTCCCTCAGGGAGTCCTTCTAGCCTTCCTTCTGTAGGATAATCAGTATAGAATATGAGCTCATTTAGGCCAGGAAATTTTTACTTTGTTCACTGCTAGGTCTCTTGCACTTAGAGTAGTGCCTGGCACATGTTGATATTTAGTAAATAGCTGATAACTAGGCCCCACAGATTTCCGTAGCTCTTTGCAGACATTCTGCAGATTCAGCACATAAAACTCTAACTGAGATTATCTAAGGAACCTAGTCATATTTTTATTAAGGTAAATGGGAATTAAGAATCAATGTGGGGCCATATTAAGGAACTAGGAGTCTGCATTGTTAGATGTAAACATCAGTTACCTTTATTTGCCTCTCTCTAACTGAAGGGCAAAAGACAACATTTGACTTGTCTTTTATTCTTCAGTTAAAATACTTGTTACAGGTCTCCCCTTTTAGGAACACTATTGCAGTGTTTGATCTTTTTTAGGAGAACTTCACATTGTCCTTTGCTAGTTTCCTCATTGTTCTTAACTAATTTATGATATATCTTACAAAGTCTTCATGTTGTAGGCTTTTACTTAGTTTTGCTAGTTCAGATACTATGAAGTAGATAAACACACTGAACTAAATTATTTAGAATATATAATCTAACATTTAGAATATATGTAATGTATTCTGATGTTATATTAGTATAATATTTAGTGTGAACTTTATTTACCTGTAGATCAGCAGTCCCCAACCTTTTTGGCATCAGAGACCCGTTTCGTGGAAGACAGTTCTTCCATGAAGAGGGCGAGAGGGAGCTCATCAATCATCAGGCATTAGATTCTCATAAGGTGCGCACAGCCTATATCCCTTGCACGTGCACTTCACAATAGGGTTTGCACTCTTATGAAAATCTAATACTGCTGCTGATCTGACAGAAGGCAGAGCTCTGCTCACCAACTGCTCACCTCTTATTGTGTGGCCTAGTTCCTATCAGGTCACAGACCAATAACTGGTCTGCAGTTCAAGGGTTGGGGACCTCTGCTATAGATGACTGTCTTTTTATCTTATACATGGAAGAAAGAAGTAATATTTTGTTAAACAGTGACTCTTTTTATTGTTCTAGATTGGATCAGATGTTTTCAGATGCCTTTAGTAAAGATCACCAGCTAATTCAGGCAGACCCCAAACATAGTCTCTATCTCGCGTGTGCCCTCATGGTTAGAGGAAATGTACAGATTTCAGATCTTCGCAGAAATATTGAAAGGTTTGGTTTATATTTTTCAAGATAATTTATATGTAGCATAGTAGCTAACACTGCCTCTTTTCAAATCCTAGCAGGTCACTTAATAAAGCATGACCTTAGCCCACTGGTGCCTTATTTTCTTCAAGTGTAAAATAAGTGTTAAATAGGACAAAGTTGTTACTTTAGGAGTATTAAATGATATATAAGATGTTCTATTTTATGAAAGTGTACAGAAAATTGAAGCTGATAATGTAATTTTTATTACCACCACCACTACTGCTGCTACACTGCCTCTAAGCTTATGTTTTGCTATTTACTGGCAGTCTATTTTAAAGAAAACTGCTCTGTTGAATTACCAAGTAAGGAAAATTATAATACCGTCCTGTCTTATTTCCAGGTTTCTCATCTTAAGGAATGGGCATCTAGCTTTTTGAATCACTATATCAACCAATTTAATGTCCTAGTTCACTGTTAAACTATACCATGTTACTGCTAGTAGTAAAAAGCAGATAACTTCCATTACAAACTAAGCAATTGGAATGATACCGTCAGTAATGTCCTTGTTTAACAGTGTGAGTTACTGTAATGTGGCAGACATGTTTAGTACCTTAGTTCTTACCTTTGATTTTTTTTATCTCAGATTAAAGCCGTCTCTACAGTTTGTCTCCTGGAACCAAGAAGGTTGGAAGACCAGCCTGTGCTCAGTACCTCCTGTGGGCCATTCCCATTCACTATTAGCTTTAGCAAACAACACATGTGTAAAGCCCGCCTTCATGGACCTGAGAGAGCGGTTCATGAGGCTCTACAAAAAGAAGGTGATTGTCATACACCTTGTAACTGTGTGTGCTCATTTTGGCTATTTACAATGTATTCTTAAGTATTACAACTATTACAAACTGGGTGATCTTGTCTACTATTGTCATACTGATTACAACTGAAGAAGAGAGGCTTACTTGTGCTATTTTAACTCTAAATGAGAAATTTCTGAGTTTATAGGATTTAGCCAAAATGTATATTAAATTTGACACGAGTTCTCTTTCCATTGTAGAGCTGAATGAAGTATACTTTTAATAAAGAATATTTACTATATAGGATAGTTGAGTATATTAAAATTCCTGAAATGGTAAATGTTATTTCATTTATAGGCTCACCTGCATCACTATCTACAAGTTGAAGGGATGGAAGAAAGCTCTTTTTCAGAAGCTGTGTCATCTTTGTCAGCACTCATACAGGAATATAGCCAGCTGGATGCCACCAGAAGCTTGCCTATGCCAGATTTTCCTAGACTAAGCATAGCTGTGTAGAAAAGAAACACAATATGCAGCTTTCACCTTTCTTCGTTTCTTGTTTTTTGTCACCTTTCTGTTTCTGAATTTTTGTGATTGAGAAAACTTAGTTTATTTTTCATATTATCGAGTACTGTTGTCTAAGAGTGGTAACTCTTTAATCACAATTTTTTGATCATGCCAATGTGTGACATTACTGAAGTCCTAGTGCCTTAACTTCAAACACTTGTCTTCAGAAAGTCCTCTTTTCTAAAATGAAAGAATGGAGTTCTTCAGTATTTTGCTTTATTTATAGCCTCATTTTTAGGCATTTATTTATACACTGGAAAACGTGTCTTCAATAACAACTTTGTACAGATATGTCTATTTATATTTTGAGATTCTGTTTACATTATCCTGGTTCCTTAAAAGTAGGTTCTGGGAGTAAAAGAACACGGTATAAATATTTCCATATAACTGCACTAACTTTCGGGGGTGGGTTTTATTACAGCTACTGAGGTTTTGTTTGTTCTTTTGGTAACAACTTGTTTGTATTCAAAAGAATCACAATTTATACATTAACATGTATTTGTATTAAATTTTTCTTGTCAAACCAGTTGGTATCATAATAAACGTCTTTATTTTATTTTTATACAGTGCTGGCTGTTAATCATGTTTTGCATGTCATGTTTACACAAGTGAGCAGAATGTCACTAAGCTTGATATCTTCTTCTAAATTTTGCTGTAAATAACTGTTATTGTCCCAGATACAATAATCTCCAGTTTTAGTCTTAACATTAATTCATTTTTAATCACAACTTATATTTCAGATCCATAGGTTAATTTTAAGTTTTATTTTTAAGTTTGTTTTCTTTGCGTAGTAATGCTACTGTTCTTGATCTTTATCTTCGAAATTTAATTTTTTCTACAGTATTTGATGCAAACACTTTTAGATTCCACTTGTTAACAGTGGCCAGAGAAGTTCCATTTTCTTCTTTCCAAAAGAAATCTTAACCGATATTCAGGATAGGGCAATGAAAATTATAAATAGATTTACAGCTTAATCTTATTTTTTTTTTTTTTTTTT
>NW_007247765.1:1013850-1032441 GCF_000164805.1 Carlito syrichta | reverse complement strand
TCCAAGGAGCGGGAATTACAGGCATGCGCTACCACACCCGGCTGATTTTTTTATTTATTGTAGAGATGAGGTCTCGCTGCCCAGGCGGGTCTCGAACCCGTGGGCTCAGGCAATCCACTCACCTCAGCCTCCCAAAGGCACAGAATGACAGGCTGAGCCACCGAGCCCGGGTTAATCTTATTTTTATTCAAGAATTAATCCACAATCTTGTTTGTCCTAAAATGTTTATTAACTGATGAGACCCTTGGCTACATTAACAAGTACTGATTAAATTTTTTACGTTTAATAGACTTTTTATGCGACTTCAACAAAGATTCAAGTTATTTTGTAAAATTTTTTCTTGTAAGTTGTGCAGTTTTTTCATTGTCAGAAATGTAGATATAACAAATGTCTGTGTTTCACAATTATATATTTTAGAAATAAAAGTTCAATTTTAAGTTTTTCAAACATATATTTTTAGGAGAATCTTTTTAAAAATATTATAATTCCTTAAATATAGTGATCTGAGAATAGGCAGGCATTCTTACTGCTTTTACACCGGTAGATTTGCCACCCTTTCATAACCCCTCTAATTTTTAAGTTATGTGACGTGATTGATTAACCTTGACTTTTCTCCCTGTGCTTGGTTTTATAGAATCTTGAGCTCAGAAAATATATCTCCAGGTTCCCTGCAGTTTCTCTGACACACACAAGATGTAATCCACAGCATCTTCCATTTAAATGATCCTTCATTTGGGCAGTCAAACTGAATGGTAATCATTTTAGACTTATTAGGGATGCAGCATCTCTTATCCAGGCATATCCCACAAAAAGTGGGTTTGTAACTCTGAGTACTTGAGCATCCAGAAAAGACGAATTTTTCAGCTTTGGAGAGCTGGAAAGTAGGTTGGCATGTTTTTCCCTTGGGGATCTGAAAAGATACATAAAATTAAGTCATTCTTTAAAGTCGATTACAGTCATTTAGAAAACTGATATTGCATAGAACATTTTATAACCCAGGCATACAGATATAATTATTTTGAAGGCATTAATAATGGCTGCTGGGTCGTGACTTCCAGCACCTCCTCTTCTCCACCTTGGCACCCCTCTCACCAGAGGTCTGTTCCCCTATTCATACTCTGTCATAGTACCCACTCCTCAGTGCTTTCTGCTATCTATCCTTTAATCAACTTCATGTTAAATAAACATTTCTGTTTTGTTTAATATCAAAGGCCATATCTTAAATGTTCTTGAACCTAAGACTTAGCAATTCCCTAACAGCTTAGACAGTTTAGGGTGGATGAGTTAGATGAATAAGTATTCTAATCCCTTTAAAATTGACTTGTTAACTTGCTAATTTGAGAGGGAGTAACGGGGCTGAGAAGGATTTTGTAGCATTTCTAAAAATTATTCTTTTGAGACAGACATCTTGCCTAGCTCAAGAAATAAGACCTGCTTTAGTTATACCAATCTTGGGGTAAATATTTAACCATAGTCTTTAGCAAGTTACTATCTCAGCACAAAGCATTTTGAGAATGGTGTTGTCCCCCCTCCAAATTCATGATCTATAACTAGGATCAGAACATCTCTACTTGGATGCCCATGATACCTGTTTTATAATTATGGTGTAGCAACCAAAATCTTTGATTCAATGATTTGATGTCACTATATATGGGAAAAAAGAAGTTAGAAGCAGAAAAGGATCCACTGGTAGGGACCAATATACTTGGAGGGGGTCGCACAAAAAGTCAGGCTGATCAAACCCATATTACCAAGGCAAAAGAGTGTCTAGAATTAATAGGTTAACACTTAACTCTCTGCTTGGTAAAACTCACAAAGTAGATAAATTAGTGTCTGTTTTTCTCTGAAATAGCTTGGCTTTAAGAGTTATAATGATACCTGAGCTCAGGGGTTCGAGACCAGCCTGGGCAACTTGTGAGACCTCATCTCCAGAATAAATCAAAAAATAAACCAGGTGTGGTAGCACACGCCTGTAGTTCCAGCTACTTGGAAGGCTGAGGTGGAAAGATCGCCTGAGCCCAGCAGGTCGAGGCTGCGGTGGCCATGCGTGTGCCACTGCACTCCAACCTGGGCTACAGAGTGAGACTCCAACTCAAAAGGAGTTATAATGAGGTGGTTTTATTTTTCTAAGAATCAAACACTATTCCTCCCTCCAACACACGCTTTCTAGGAATCTCTTAATATTGAAGTATAATTAAGGTAAATCTGGTTTATCTTTACCTTAACTGTCTTTAATACATTGCTGTCACAAGGCTGAATATAACACAATCTTTTCTCATTCCTCATTTCACAGTTGCTGTTTTCATTGGTCACTCTGTTAGAAATTCCCATTCCACATGTTCTGGAGCAGGGAGTCCACTTGGTAGCTTGTACAAGACACTTTTTTTTCCAAATAAGTGGGAGATTTATGTATGCTAAAATTAAGGGAAAAATACATCTGTACACATACATACATACTTGGATAGATAACTTTTAATGGTTTTAAGTTAGTATTTAAAAGATCTGAGCTGGGCTCGGTGGCTCAGCCTGTAATCCTGCGCTTCGGGAGCCTGAGGTGAGTGGATTGCCTGAGGCCGCGGGTTCGAGACCCGCCTGGGCAACTTGGCGAGACCTCATCCCTACAATAAATAAAAATTTAAAAATTAGCCAGATGTGGTAGTGTGCGCCTGTAGTTCCAGCTACTTGGAAGGCTGAGGCGGAAGGATCGCCGGAGCCCAGGAGATCGCACTCCAGTCTGGGTGCACTCTAGACTGGGTGACAGAGTGAGACTCCAACTCAAAAAAAAAAACAAAAAAAACCACAAAAGATCTGAATCTTTTTGTTTTTGTATAATGTAACTCATAATAAAAAGAAGCTTATGGTCTAACTCATCACTCCATCTTCCATTTTCCCACACCCCAAATTATCTTTCAATCACGTGTTATAGTCCAGTTTCTTAGGAGTAAAAATAACATATCTTTGAAAAACTGGATAGATTAGCCCATTTTCATCTTTCTGCTCAGCCTGTCCTCTGAATCTAAACCTAAACTTATGTTCTGATTGATGTATGTTTTTTCCCCAGGTTCTTGCTGCATTATATTTCCAACAATTAATAAAATACACATTAGTAGTATTAGGGAATTCAAGATACTGATCAGAACAGTATGTTAAATGTCATGAGATGTTAGAATCTAAAATACAAACATTTGAGAATAGGACTATCAACTTGATGTTTTCCTCCATGTGTTGTAATCTAGCCTTTTAGAAAATTCTTTAATGAGTTAAAGTAATATTACACTGAACTAAACTAAATGATCACTATATGCTGAGTCATTGCAAATGTATAATGTCACTTAGCTTGTCACATTCCCTGTGCCATCAGGTCCATGATACTCTCCAGCTGACTAGCCATTTTATATCACTTATGGAAAGACATAGGGATTGCATGGATGAGTGGATCTGTGAATGGGTCAGTGAGTGGGTGGACAGAGTCCCTCCATTGCTGCTTAGAAAAGGGTAAACAGAATTCAAGAGGATATAATACTTTCTCCATGTCCATGTAAAGGCCCTGGGAGCTTCCTGTTACACTCATGAATGAATTCGACCCTTGGTTTATTTTAGGCAGACTACATGTTGGTTTATTGTCTCAAGGCATTTTCTTAAGGTTAATGCATATCTTAAAATGGATGCTCTGGGAGTAAGGTAATTTGGGTCTGTATGGCAGAATTCTGGCTATATTCCCTTAAAATATCAATTTAAAACTCAGAACTTAAGACCCAGAAAGATGCCTTCTTTATAGGAAACAGTTACTTTGAAGTGTGTGAGGTCTTTGAATAAAACGATTGTGGATTCTGCTTTCTGTGTTACTCCAGTGGATCCTGCACTTTCACATGGAATGAGGGAGCGGCAGCAGACGCATGAAGATGCCTGGAAGGCAGGCAACAGTGTCACGTGGGAAGCAAGTGAGAAGCCTGGCCCACATCTGCGGTCAGCAGAGGTGGGTGACGTCACGCATGATTGGCAGCCCCACTTGTCAAACCAAGAGCTGCAGTTTGGAAGTTTAACTACAACTTGGTTTATAATTTCAGAAGTTTTAGGCGTTAGCAGTGTCGACTGAATAACCAGGCACAGTAAATGCAAGTTCATTAGAAAGCAAGAAGACAAGAAGAGACTTTCAAAGTAGAAGCTTAGTGCTTGGTGAACACTGGGGGGAAAGCACATAGGTGTCATGTCACTGCAGGCTTCAACCTGACCCAGCAAATGCTGGTTCCAGCCACAAACCCATATCACTTACTATCACAAACATATCTTAAATTTTGTGTCTTATCATTGGGGCTAATTCTAAGGCCAAACTCCTGCGTGGGCTGTAAGTGTTGTTTCACAGTTAAGCAGAGAAGAGTCATTAGACTGAATATAGACTTCCCTTTAAACACATCTAGGCCTGAAAAATACCGGAGAGCACTTGGGAAGGTTTTTTCTTTTTATGTAGCAAAGCACTAGCTACTACAACAGGTCATCTGATGCCTCCTCAAACCAGGCTCCAAGTGAATCCTCTAAAACTGCTCCAGATCCACAACAGAGAGTAGCCGGAGCTTGATCCAAGGGGCTTTACTTGGGGAAAACTGCCCTAAGATAGCACCCTCCAGAAAAGCTCATGTATGGGTTCTAAGAAGAGCCTTATATTGAGACACGAAGATCCCATATGGAAAATCAACTGTTTCTGTGTCGTTTGAAAAAAGAACAACTTGGTTTATAATTTTAGTAGTTTTAGGCATTAGCAGTGTCAACTGAATAACTGTGTACAGTAAATGCAAATTCAATACAACCTGGTCAATTTTTTCTAGTTAACTGACATCATCGGAGTCCCAAAGAATGTTCTTCTCAGAGTTAGTTTTCAATTCGCTAAAACTTATTTATCTGATCATAATTGGGGTTTTTTGTTTGTTTGTTTGTTTTGAGTTGGTGTCTCACTCTGTCGCCCAGACTGGAATGCAGTGGCCGCTCCCGGCCACCGCAGCCTCGACCTGCTGGGCTCTGGCGATCCTTCTGCCTCAGCCTTCCAAGTAGCTAGAACTACAGGTGCACGCTACCACGCCCGGCTGATTTTTTGATTTATTGTAGAGATGAGGTCTCGCCTGCCCAGGTGGGTCTCGAACCCACGGGCTCAGGCATTCCACTCACCTCAGCCTCCCAAAGGCGCAGGATTACAGGCTGAGCCACCAAGCCCAGCTTGATTATAATTGTTTTTATTAAACATCCACATGATAAAAATGAATTTAGGAGTCTTTAACATATACAAATATTCTGTATTTCCATGGCTCATTTTACTAATCTCTAAACAATTAAAAAAAAAAAAAGGCAGGCATTCTTGATTTCTAGATGAAAACACAGAGATGTGAACAGAAACCAGACATCAATCCAGCCCCTTTGAGTCCTCTCTCTTTTGGACTTCATTTGCTGGTGATTCTGAAACTCCTGTCCTCAACATACCGTGGAACTTAAATAAGATGCTAACTTAGAGCAGACAAGAATACAAGGTTTATGAATATATTTAAGTTAATTGCAAATGGCCAAGTGCTCAAGATGAACAATAAAGAGACACATTTTATTTTTTTGACCATGTACATACGTGGGTAACCCACTCAATGCTTATTTCTGTGTGTGTTGAGATAGAGACATTAGTCATTGTTGAGCTTCAGTTTATAATGAGTGGAATGGCTTTATGTGATTTCTATTTTTAGAAATGATATTTACAAGTTCAAAGTGTATGTCCTACGTATTTTCAACCAGTAGCCTTGCATTTCCACTTATCTCATACCGTAAGGTTGCCCTTGAAGGTTTAGGAGACTGCATGGTCAAACTTCTTGCTCATAACAGAACAATACTAACAGAAGTTTTCCAGGATACATATGGACAGTATTCAGTCAATTTTCCTGAGAAGAGACTGGGAATCAGAAGAGGAATAAAATTTTAGAAGAGCTTCCGGACCTAGTATATCTTTTAAAAATAGTTTTAAATATTTTGTAAAAATCCAAAACATGGCCGGGCTCAGTGGCTCAGCCTGTAATCCCAGCACTTTGGGAGGCCGAGACAAGTGCACTGCCTGAGCCTGCGGGTTCGAGACCCACCCGGGCAATTGGGCGAGACCTTGTCTCTACAATAAATCAAAAATTAGCCAGAAGTGGTAGCGCGCTCCTGTAGTTCTAGCTATTTGGAAGGCTGAGGCAAAAGGATCGCCAGAGCCCAGCAGGTCAAGGCCGGAGCCCAGCAGGTCAAGGCTGCAGTGGCCGGGAGTGGCCAGTGCACTCCAGTCTGGGCAACTGAGTGAGACTCCCAACTCAAAAAAAAAAAAAAAAAACTCCAAAACATTATGTTTCCTTCTCAGATACTTAGAATATACCTGCCTGAAGCAAAGACCAAGTAAATGGTACACCCAAACTAAATCTCACTCTAACCACCAGTCAATAAGTACTTACTAAGTACATATGATATGCAAAATGAAAGAAAACTGCCAAATACATACATTAAAAAGTAGGTTTACTTATGAGCACCTGGCATTGAGTAGCTTGCTGAGAGCTGCTGTAGTAATGGTCCCAGGCTGCAGTTGGATTGACCAGACTTCTTTCCACCTTTTGCTCCAGAGCAGTGACTGTTGGCCAGCTTTGGTATGAACAGCGGCATGCATCCAATGGCCCCACTCACACAGAGGCAGCTAAACAGGGGGCTGGGCTGGAAAGCTTGGCCGTTGTGATAACGTACACTGTTGAACTCACACCCAACTGCTACAAGGTCTGAAAAGAGAAAAGAGCAACGTCACCAAAGAAGCCGTCACTTGAGGCCATCTAGGCCTCCGTTAAAAGCCTCAAAAGAAACAGCTCTCCTTCTTAGGTCCCATTTGGGCCCTCCTTCACAGGACATCTATAGAAAGATTTAGATGAGTCATTTTCATTATACTGTAGGCTGTAGACCCCACACAGTCACCTCTAGATTTAAGGCCAATAAAGGCCTGTTCTGGAACAAAGTTTATTTGTAAAATCACCAGAAGGATAGCAGTTGATGATTATGCATCTATGACATGGACTGGCACTGGTTAGACGGGGTTTCCCAGGTATCCAACAATAAGCCAGGATGTATTCTTAGGATGACAGGATAAGGAAATGTCTGAAGAAACCATAGGGTCCCCAGTTTCGTTTGTTTAGAGAATTGGAGGAGACTCTCACTTCCTCTGAGAATATCTTTGAGCTTCTGGATCAACTGTTCTCCAAGTGCAGCCCACTAACCCTTGGCAGTATCTGAGAACTTCAAGGGATCTTTTCAAGATACTATCACGGGGTTGGCCCTTTTCACTGTGTTGATATTGGCACTGGTGGTTCAAGAGCAGTGGTAGCTAAAACTGCTGGCACCTTAGCACAAATCAAACTGTAGGGGTGGTGTATTTTTCCTTGCCATGTTCTTAAGAAAAAAAAAAAAAAAAGACTAGTTTTGCCTAAGAATGTCCTTGATGACACAGTAAAAATTACTAATTTTATTGAACCTTAACCATCAAGTACAAATCTTTTTAATAGTCTGTGTGACAAAATAGAAAGCATGCATAGGACATTCTGTACCAAAGGATGATAGCTGTCTTGAGGAAACTTAAAGAACTATACTTTTGTTCAAGTTGTGAGCTGAAGCAGCCACTTTTTAGTAGGAATTTTACTTGAAGAAATGACTGACAATAAACTGTGGTTATTCAGACTTGGGCATTTCGGGAACATTTTCTTAAAAATGAACAAGGTGAACCTGCCACTTCAAAGAAAGCAATGACTGTGTTTTTTTGCCAATGATAGGACTCAAGCTTGCAAGCAAAAATTAGAATTCTGGAAAATTTGTATCTACCACTGAGATCTTTATGGTTATCCAATATGTAGACTTTTCTGATGAGAGTGATAATAATTACTGTGATTTTAAAATATTTCATAATTAAGTGTATCAATACTTTGAACATCTGTATAATACAGTAAACCAATATTTTCCAAATAAACAATGCATAGAGTGACAAAATTATGCATGAGTAAAAGACCCACCCCAAATGGGTCTTGGTTAGGCCAATGTGCTTTTTTGGTTTTTGGTTTTTGGGTTTTTTTTAGCTAGTCACATTTAGCAATGGGAGGTTACCTATAGACTAATGCATTTTAATGACACAGAGTTGAAAGTTAATTGATGTGGTTTCAGATTCTATTATGCAGCTAAATTTTAAGAAACTACCACTTGTCAAGTTTTAAGATACTATCAAAAAAGTATAGTCACAGTTATCTGAAAAGCCTGTCCAAATATTTCTCCCTTTCCAATTACATGTCTATGTGAAACCAGATTTTCTTCATGCATTTCAACCAGAAAAACCCATAGCAACAGATTGAAAGCAGATGCAGATGTGTGAATCTAGCCATCTTCTACTGAGCTGGACACTATGTAAGACAATGGCACTCACCAAATTTTTATTTGTTTTGGAAAACATGTTTTTCATAACAAATATATTATTTCTATTAATTTGCAATGCATTTTATTTTTAAATAAACTAGTAAATATTTTTAAATTTCTAACCTACTAAATATCAATAGATAAAATCCACATAAAAGCTCTTGTGTCCTTGTTAATTTCTATGGCTGTAAAGGAGTCCTCAGACTAAAAATGTTTTAAATGTTCTAGAACAAGGATGGGCAAATTTTCTGTAAAGGCAAACAGTAAATACTATAGCCTTTGCAGGTCAGAGTGTCTCCGTCAGGACTGCTGACTCTGCCACTGTGAATCAGCCATAACTTCTTGGCAAGTGTATGAGCTGCGTTCCAATAAAACATTATTTACAGAAATAGTGGGCTCAATGGTGCCCTGGGCCACAGTTAGGGACCCCAGCTATAGGCTAGCCCCTTCCCCATCTGTGCTTTGTCAAAGCCTCATCACATTTGGTGTGACACAATGTGTGGAAAAATCTGGCACATTAACCTTTGATTCTGCAAGGGCAGAGCCATTATTTCTTTTAGCCCTGCTGTGTCCCCAGCTACTGGCCATGGTGCCTGACTCTGTAGTGGATGCTGATTCAGTCAGTGAAATAACCTGCCCAGTTCAGAAGAAAGGGGTCTCCTTAATGCCAGAGTCTTTGATAGGCCAGGTTTTTTCCCATAGAATTCTCATTTTTTTTTAAAAAAATTGTTAAAAGCCTACTGCATACATTGCATGTCAGGTATTATGCAAGGTGCTTGGGGTTTTAGATCATGACTTCATTTGATCTTCCCAGCAACTCTACACTAGGACATCCATATATGTGATATGACCAAGTCACAGAGATATTAAACAACTTGACGAAGGTCACTCGGCGAAGCAATCAAGATTTGAACCCAGGTCTCACATTCCCAACCAACATAGTAGAGTGCTGACAGAGGCATCAGGCTACCAGACTTGAATGGCTCCACACATTCAGTCTGACTCCAAAGAAAGGATCTCATTTCATGCTCATAACCAAACTTCTGGTACTAATTTGCCTTCCCACTTGGGTTCTTCCACAGAGTGACTCAACTGTCCATGTGACATGAGTATTTCCTTTAAAAAATAAAAATTTTATTTTTTATCCCAAGAAATTTGGCATCCTGAATTAGGGTCAATGTATTATAGGCTTCAATGATCTGAATCTGTCTCCAGAGTTTAGACATATAAGGCTAAGGTCTGGAGTGACCCACCTTCTTTTTTACAAATCTGCTTCAGTAAAAAACACAGTGACTTGAATGTTAGTTGTGAAAGCTGAGGTCAAAGTAGTATATCTAATTATACAAATTCATATTTTTTTATTTTTTTATTTGAGTTGGAGTCTCACTCTGTCACCCAGACTGTAGTGCAGTGGCCACTCCCAGCCACCGCAGCCTCGCCTGCTGGGCTCCGGTGATCCTTCCGCCTCAGCCTTCCGAGTAGCTGGAATTACAGGCGCGCGCTACCACAACCGGCTAATTTTTTGATTTATTGTAGAGATGAAGTCTCACCAAGTTGCCCAGGCGGGTCTCGAACCCGCGGGCTCAGGCAATCCACTCATATTTTTAAACAAGATTTTTAGTTACAGAAAAGGCTGAATTCCGATTATTTTTTATAGTATTAACAACAACCATCATTTTGTGGCACTTTAAGAGACTCCATTTACATAATTTGTCCTATTTTTCATCTTTAAAAGAACTACAAGTTCAGTGCAATGAAAATCGGTTCTCACATGGTAGGTACCCAATGCAATGGAGCCAGTTCCGCCAGTATGTGAAAACTAAACCCACCTCATATTTCACCAAACTAAACTGATCACTCTAAGTTAACAATTGCAAGAAAAAAATCCCACCAGGACTCAGCAGGTCCAGAGGAGGACACTTACACGCACACACTCCAGTCTCGTACCGAGGCCGGTCTGCTGAGTAGTCACAGTACAGTCCCTTGTGTGGGTCACAGAGGTCAGCTTCATTGCAGGTGTCCCCGGGTTGCTTGGCACAGATTTTACAGCATCCACAGCCGTCCCTCACCAGGCTCACTCCGGGAGGGCAGCTGGGCTTCCAAGGGAGGCATTTGCAGGGCCAGTGACAAAACTGCCGGCGCTGATGTGCGCCTGCCACTTCTCCAGGCCTTCCTTCAGGTGTCGCGTCTGACAGCCCCATGCCCTGTGCTCTGCAGCAGAGCTGAGTTGATGATAAAGGTGGCGTTAGAAATGGTTTTTCTCTATTTGCCAACAGCATATCTGACAAAGATTTAACATCCAGGATCCACAAGGAACTCAAGCGTGCCCAATGGGCGAAAAAAAAAAAGCAGGCAAAAGAGATGAATAGACACTTCTCAAAAGAAGATGTAGAGGCAGCCAACAGACACATGAAAAAATGCTCAGCCTCACTAATTATCAGAGAAATGCAAATCAAAACCACACTGAGATACCACCTAACCCCAGTAAGAATGGCCATCACTAATAAAACAAAAAACAACAAATGATGGCGAGGATGTGGGGAAAAGGGAATGCTTCTACACTGCAGGTGGTAACGTAAACTATTTCAACCTCTATGGAAAACAGTGCTGCAATTCCTAAGAGAACTAGAAATTGAACTTCCATACAACCCAGCAATCCCCCTTCTGGGAATATACCTGGAGGAACTCAAATCACTCTACAAAAAAGATACCTGCACATGCATGTTTATTGCAGCCCTATGCACAATAGCAAAAACAAGGAGCCAATCGTGCTGCCCATCTTGTTTTGGAACCAAGAAACACTAAGTTCTTGGTTCCAAAACACCTTGAGATCAGATCATTCTTGATCTCCCCCCTCATATTTCACATCTGATCCTGCCCACCAATCCTGGTGGTTTCACCTTTAGAATCACCTGCTAACCGGGCTTGGTGGCTCAGCCTGTAATCCCGTGCCTTTGGGAGGCTGAGGTGAGTGGATTGCGTGAGCTCGCGGATTCAAGACCCACCTGGGCAGCGAGACTTCATCTCCACAATAAATCAAAAAATCAGCCGGGCATGGTAGCGCATGCCTGTCATTCCGGCTTCTCGGAAGG
The DNA here is from genome assembly GCF_000164805.1 of Carlito syrichta. NCBI lineage: Eukaryota > Metazoa > Chordata > Mammalia > Primates > Tarsiidae > Carlito > Carlito syrichta. The sequence goes on along the minus strand of NW_007247765.1, from coordinate 1,020,910 downwards.
CTGAGGCGGAAGGATCGCCGGAGCCCAGCAGGTCGAGGCTGCGGTGACCGGGAGAGGCTACTGCACTCCAGTCTGGGCAACAGAGTGAGACTCCAACTCAAAAAAAAAAAAAAGAATCACCTGCTGAGGCCATGTCTTAACCTCCCTCCGCTGATCTCAAGCCCCCATTGTCTCTGGACTAGGTTAAAAAAATGTGGTACATATACACAATGGAATATTATACAGCCATAAAGAAGGACAAAATTATGGGCTTTGAGGCAGTGAATTTGGAGTCTATCATACTCAGTGATCTATCACAGAAACAAAGGACTGAGTAACATATTCTCACTCATAAGTGGACCCTGAACATTTATCACAATATTACAAGAGAAGGATTGGCAGTAGCAGGCCACTGCCCGGGGCAGGGTACACATAACATCAATAAGTGTGCCTGATCTCAAGCCAGGCGAGTGGGGACCAAAGGGAGGCACAAACTTCACCTGTGCAATGATTTATGTACCCAATCCTGACTTATACCCCACATCTTTAAAATAAAATTTAAAAAAAAGAAATGATTTCTCTGTAATTTCAGTGGTAGACTAGGAATAGAGGATTTCCTCAATGGGTAATACCTGGCATAGTAAGTTGTAACAATAATAAAAGTATTGCTGTTGCTGTTTGACACGATCACTTTCTCTTTAAACTAGTCTCTACTAGGCCTCTGAATTTCTTCTTCCTCCCTGACTACTCCTTCTCAGATTCCTTTGGTCCTGCTACTGCCAATCCTACTGTCAGTCCTTTGCTGGGGTCTTCTCATCCTCCTAACGCCTAAACACCAGAGCCTGAGGTTGAGACTCTAAACTGTCTCCCCCACTAGATCTCATATCCCACCCACACATCTCTTGAGCCTGACTCCGCCCACCTACTTAACATCTCACCAGTGGGCAATCCAATGTCACATGACCAGTGGGCAAATCCAATGTCACATGACCAAGAGCAAACACCCAAGTGTCCCCTCCTATGTACTTCTCTATCTGAGCAAACCCCAAGTTCTCGTTTCCAAGACATCTTAAGGTCAGGGCATTCTTGATCTCCCCCCTCACATTTCACATCTGACCCCCCAGCCAATCCTGGTGGTTCCACCTTTAGAATCACCCACTGAGACCATGTCTTAACACCCTTCTGCTCCCGTCTGATCTAAGCCCCTGTTGTCTCTCATGTGGACGATCACAGCACCCTCCTAAGTGCTAACAGTGCTTCCCCCTCTGTCCACGCAGCAACCAGGGAGTTCTTTAAAGTGAGTCAGTTCACTCTGCTCACAAGGAGCTTCTGCATGACATGATGACCTTTGATTCTGTGAGGAACGGACCTGAATCTTTTCCCTGTTGTGTCCCCAGTAAGATCCAGCCAGTCCCCCAAGGCCTGCACCACCACCCGGCCCTACCCCACTTTGCCCACTGTCACCCATCCTCTGCTCCGTTCTCCCCTGCCTCACCAGTCTTCTGGGACCATGACTGCTCTGAGTGGGTTCTCCCCTGGCATCTCCAGTGCTCATATGTCCATGGCCCTTAGCATGCAGACTCCTCAGCACGGCTCCTCTGACCATCCAAGAGAACCTACCCAGCCTTGACCCCATAGGACTCTACCTGCCCGTACATTTTTGTTGGTTTTCTGATTTCTACATCAAGAGTTTGAGCTTCTTGAGAGCAAGATCTTTGCCCAGTGTCTGTCTTGCTGATTGCTGTAAATATTTATTAAATCACAAGAACACGGGCATCCCATGTGCCTCACACGGTCATCTCATGCAGCCTTCACAGCCACGGTGTACAGTGACCATTATGCCACAGGATGGGCAGAACCATGGTTCCCTCGGACGTCTGTGTCCTACACAATAAAGGGGACTTGGTAGATGCGACCAAGCTAGGGATCTTGAGGTCGTCACCCAAGGTAATCCCAAAAACAGATGAGAGTCAGAAGACGTGACGACAGTGGCAGGAGCCATGCTTGGGGACGGGGTCATGACCGGGAAATCAGACAACCTAGAGAGCTGGAAGCCCAAGGGCAGGCTCTCCCCACGGCCCTGAAGCCCTGCAGCCCTGTAGGCACTTGGTTTCAGCTCCTAAGACCCATTTCGGACTTCAGGTAACCAGCACCGTAAATAACAAACTTATGTTGCTTTAAGCCACTAAACTTGAGGTGACTTACACCACAGCAGTGGGAAACTACAGCCTATTTTACAAATGAGGACCTGGGCTCAAATTATTTAAGCTTTTCCTAGGGGACACGTCAAGTCAGTGGTGGAGGAGACTGAAACCAGGCAGGGGGCTCCCAACCTCTCATCCCTGCCCTCCTGGCATCTCAGCCTCCTTGGCATCTCAGCCTCCTGACCTCTCACTCTCACTCTCTGACCCCTCACCCTCCTGACCTTTAACCCTCCTGACTTCTCACCCCCACTCTCCTGACCTCTCACCCTCCTCCATTCCTAGTCCAAGCCCTACTGCAACCTGCTTTGATAGAACACATACCCTGACTCCCTGCCTCAGTTTCTCCAGCCTAGACCTCCCTCCTTGAGCTTACAACTCATCCCTCCAAGACTCCATGAGTACCTCAGTCTCCTCCTCATGCCCACAAGCTGCCCTCAGTTCCTGTCTCAGTGGATGGGTCCCAAGCTGGGAAGCCGTAAGCCACCAGGATCTCCTGACTCCCTCCTCCTCCACTCCTGGACTTGTGGCTTACAGGAAGGCGGAGGCTCCAAGCACATATCCAGGCCTTCCCACCTCCTGCAGGCCTGCTCTCCTTAGTTACCATGGGTCACCCTGCCTAAGACTGAGCCCGCGGTCTGTTCCTCATCACTGTAAGGAGCACGGAGATGACAGCCCTGGACTTCCTGGGAAGGAGCGGGAGGAAAGGAAATACACAAGTGTTGAAGCAGCAGGAACAGCGAGGATCTAGAGCGGGGTCCTCAAACTTTTAAAACAGGGGGCCAATTCACTGTCCCTCAGACCGTTGGAGGGGCGGACTATAGTTTAAAAAAAAAACTGTGAACAAATTCCTATGCACACTGCACATATCTTATTTTGAAGTGAAAAAACAAAACGGGAATAAATGTCCTTGGTGGGCCGCATGTGGCCCGTGGGCCATAGTTTGAGGACCCCTGCTCTAGAGCCCTAAAATAATTCAACTCACAAGGACTGTGGCCCCTCTCAGCAGTGCACGGTTCAGCCGTGGCTGCTCGTGGCTCAGATGCCAGGTTCATGGCCTCAGCTGGCCTCACCTTTGTAGAATCTGCAGTCCTCCTCCCACTCCGCACTGAGGCGGTGGTCGACACCCCTCGCCCTTCGTCACCCTGGCCCTCTCAGCCCTCTCCTGCTTCTTCACGTTCTTCCTGAAACTCCCTCGCGGGCCCCTGTTGCCCCGAATTGGACTTCGATGTAGGCCTATTGGTGGTTCGTGACCCCTTGTACTTTTCTCCCCACCATGGGTCACCTCAGCCACCCCTTGCCCTCAGTTTCCATTCTGCACAAGATTCAAGACTGAGTTTCCAGTGCGGACTTGTCCCCTGAGCTCTAGACCCACGAGTGACTGCCTGCTGATGTCTCTACCCAAACGTCCTACAAAACAAACTCAGGCCCAAAATGCATTATCATTCAAGTCCAACAGCCCCGCCAACTCTTGAGTCAGGAGACCAGGTGTCTTCAGGGTCATACTCCTCTTCCTCACTTCCCATGGCCATTCGGTGACTCATCCTGCTTGTCCTGCTTCCCTAATATCCCTAGAACTAGCCACTCCTCCCATTTCACAGCTACTGAGAACGACTGCAACAAGCTCCTATCTGGGTTCCTCCCTCAAGAACGACATCATGGGTGTATTCTACAGAGCTGCCGAAGGACTTTTGTCAAAGATCAGATATGGCCTCATTCCCTCTCTCCTTAAAGCTATCAGTAACTTGCTACTGTCTACAGTGGACTGTTCAAGCCTCGGAGCACGGTATGCAAAGCCCCCTCAGCTCTGGCTTATACCCACCTCTTGAGCCTCAGCTCTCAATGTGTTCTCCTTTGGTGCCTGGCCACTTGCTAGACTCCCAACATTGCTTTTCTCCTTCCTGCTTTTCCTCTTGTTGCTCCCTCATAAAATATCCACTCCCAAAACTGCCTACCTGGGATGCCTGTTAATCTCTCCAGTTTTGAATTATTTCTAGACCATCTCTGATGTCAAAAGTAACACACCTGAAATCTAAGGATAGAGAGAAAATCAGGACAGTAGGCTGGGAAAAAGGGAAGCATTACATACAGGAGAAGAACAAGAAAAATGAGAACTGATTTATTAAAAGGAAGAAGAAGAAGAGGTGGAGAAGACGAAGATGCCCAAAGATAACAATGAAAGGAAAAACAAAAAACCCTGTCTGCCTAGTATAGTATATCCGGCAAAAGGTCATCAAAAATAAAAGATTTCCAGATTATCAGAAACTGAGAGAAATGGTTATTAGCAGATCTGCTTCCCAAGAATTACTAAAGGAAGGTCTTCAGTCTGAAGGGAAATGACAAGATAGTAAAAATCCTGGAAATACCAAATATTTGGGTAAATATAAGGAATGTTATGTTTCTCTCTTTTTTCCAGACATATTTTTCAGAAGTGAAATCTCAAGACAAGAGTCATTAGAATGGTGGTAGAAAGAGCAAGCATCAGACGAGAGACATGAGGTTTAGGAGAGCTCTGTGATCTTAGATGACGTCCCATCATTGGATCTTTGAGCCTCAGTTCTCCTCTGTAAGATGGGATTAATAATGTCTACCTTGTATGGTTGTTTTGATGATTAAGATAACAATTAAAGTGCCCAGCAGAGAGTTTGACCCACAGCAGATGGTCAATAAATGATAGGTATTACCAGGTCCTTCAAAAAATTCACAAAAGCAAAATTAAGCACAAACTAACACTTTCTTCCTACACTAAGGACATGAGTCCTGTGTTTGTTTTTGTTTATTTTGTTTCTGTGTTTGTTTTTGCTTATTTTGACCACATATCTCTATGTGGGAGTCTTTGCTATTTAAGAACACAGCATCCCTCAATTCACAATGCCTGGCCCTTTCTCAGGAATGATTGGAACAGGAGACAGACAGTCGATCACATGTCCACTGAGGAAGTACGTCCCTGAAATATCACATGGCCTGAACCACTGACATCCTTCCCACGATCCCTTCAAAACCACAAAATATATATGCAAACATATAGACTATCTTTACATATATAACGATTTTTATTACCTTGTTTTCTATGATACATTTCCCGCTGACTGTCCCACCGAACTACTAATTCACAGACGTGCCTGTGTTTTTCTAAATCACCAGAAGATTTCAAAAGCTCTGTCCTCCGTGCCAACAACCTCCTCCACTGTACAAATAAATCACCAAATCAGCCACCCTGTTTTAATCTTATTTAAAAATACCAAGGCAAGGAATTTCTCATATTAAATTAAACTTCCCTTTGGCCTGTTGCTTGGAATATTTCACAGCCTCTGTGGACTGAATCCCTTTCATGAAGTGAGAAACACATGGATTGAGGAAAGACAGAGTCATAGACTGTTTTAAAAATTGCAATGTTTGTTTCCAAAGTATTCCTTTCAAACAAGGACAGGCTTGAATGAAAAAAGTTGCTGTCAAAAATCTGTTTTTCCAGGGCCCTCTTTGCATGTTTGCCAACAGCCGTAGAAAGTCCAGCCCACAGCCCGCTGGAGACCCCCATCCTTGTGCCCTGCCAGGCTGCACCCCAGACTCTCCTGCACCCCAAATTCTCCTGCAGGAGCACACCATGGAGGTGGGCTGCACGCACATAGCCGCAAGACCTGGGCACTACTCCCTGAGAGGAGAAATGCTCTTCATTCCTTCCAGGAAGCCAAGGACCTGAAGCAGAGCTTTATCTGGGGAGGAACACAGCCACCTACTTCTGAAAATTTTCCACAAGTCTTTTATCCTCCCTTTGCCCCCAGTCTTTCTTATTCCCCCCCCCTTTTGGCCTGAAACACAAAGAGGGAGAGTGAGGAAGGGGCACACGTACCTGTGTCAGGCCGGGGAAGAGGAGACTGGCCAGGAGGAGGCCCCGCATGCCGCTGCGAGTCAAAGTGCGGAGGGAGTGCAGAGGCGGGAGCTGGCTCTCGCTTGGGCGCACAAAGCCACCCTGTCTCCTCTGCACACCCCACGGCTGCTCCAGGAGAGCACACACGCCTCCAGCTCCAGCCACCCACGGGCAGCTGCGCCTTTCGTCTCAGGCTCTGTTTGGACACCCTGTCTATTCCATGGCCTCGTCTCACACCCGCCCTCCCAAGGAGTGTGTCCCAGGGCAGGAGGGGGTGATGTTTTCCTCTGGGCCTCAACAGGGTGGATCAAGCGGCCACTGTTCTCGGAGCCAGCGTGCCACCTGCCTCTGGATAGCAGAGCCTGTCTTGGGCAAGAGGTGGCATTCAGGCCTTGCCTCCCCACTCAGCACCTCTGCCTGTGTCCGCCCTGCCCCAGGTCCTCCCTGGATTCTTCCCCCGACTTGTCCCTTGCCTGATCTCCCCCGCAGCACCCACCACAGCTCAGCGTTAGGTTTCTCCTCACATCAGTAGCAGGTTTCCGTGGGACTTCCCTGGCTCCACCAGCACTGACCCCCTATGATGTCCCTGTCCCGACCTCTCTCCCAACACGTTTTTCACACCAGGTGGATTGTGATTGGAAAAAATATGAGGGAACATGGGTGGACTCCCATAGTACCTGGCCTGAAAGACATCTCATCCTTCATGACAGATGACAATAGAGTTAACTTCAATCTTTCTGGGCCTAAAATCAAATGATTACAATAAATAATGCAATCAAGCAATTATTCATTTAACCAATTAAGATTTTTTTTTTTTCTTTGAGTTGAAGTCTCGCTCTGTCACCCAGACTGGAGTGCAGTGGCCGCTCCCAGCCACCGAAGCCTCGACCTGCTGGGCTCCGGCGATCCTTCCGCCTCAGCCTTCCAAGTAGCCGGAATTACAGGCGTGCGCTACCACGCCCGACTGATTTTTTGATTTATTGTAGAGATGAGGTCTGCTGCCCAGGCGGGT
>NW_007247765.1:1009386-1013819 GCF_000164805.1 Carlito syrichta | reverse complement strand
AAAAAAAAAAAAAAAAATAGGTAGGACGTTGTGGTGAGCACTTCTTGTAAAGTCCCAGCTACTCGGGAGGCTGAGGCTGGAGGATCGCCCGAGCCCAGGAGGAGGCTGCAATGAGCTGTGACTATGCCACTGCACTCCAGCCTGGGTGAGCAAAAAGAAAAAACTATGTTAAAAAAAGCATGACAAGTTAGTACCTCTCCTCCTTCCTGTGCTCCCCTTCCTGACACGTGCAGCGACCAGGCCATATCGCCATGTTGTCACCTTGAGCCATCCCACTTGCTCAGCCTTGGGCTTCGCCCATGAATCGTGACTCGCATCTGTGTGCTTTGTCATCTGGGGCCACCATGTCCAGCCCACCTGCCCACCTCCCTTCCAGGGCCCCTCTTTCCCAATCCCGCCTCTTCCTGCTCCCTCACCCTTCCTGGACTCACTGCTCACCTTTGTTTCTGTGGAAAGACACCGGAAGTAAAGCTTCACTTGGGCCTGAGCCGAAGTTCTGGGAAAAACCAGGCCCTCCTCCAACCGCAGGGAATCTGGTGTCCATAGAGAGCCAGGGATGCCACAAAACAAGCCAACAGACTACATGCAACCTGCCAAGTGGTCAGTGAAGCCACAATTATATGCATGTCAAGCAGCAAGATATATCCGATGCAGTTAGGGTGTTGACACCTCGTTCTGCCTCCCTTTGAAATAGGACAAAGCTCAAGAAGGGATTCATGAAGGAGAATGTGTCTGCCTTGGGCCAGCCTGATCTTCTACTTATCTCCTGGCTTGGTGCCACATGGTCTTTGAGTTCCCAGTGATTCCTGCCCCACACTGACCATGAGAATGGACAATTTCTTGTTTCCGGTATCGTGCGTTAAAAGTATCACATGTTCTCACTCATAAGTGGACCTTGAACAACTACTGTATTACTATAAGAAGAGGATTGACAGTAACGGGAAACTGCGGGGGTGGGGCGGGGGAGAGGTGAGATTGACAGTAGTCGATATCTGCCTGGGGAAGGGGGCACACCTCATCAACAAGGGTACCTGCACAATGAATATTTGTATACCTAACCTGAAGTGCATCCCACAATTTTAAAATAAAAATTAGAAGAGAAAAAAAAAGTGGAGGGTCACAGCCTGGGACTAGTGTGTCCCTCGGCTCCATGTCTTTGGTTCCAGCTGTTCCACACGTGATACCGTATGTGTCCGTGTGATGCTTGAACTCCAGGAGAGTCAGCGCCTCCCAGTGCTCTCTGGGAGATGCCGGCGGCAGCAGGCATTTTTCCTGGAATCACCTTCCTCCCTCTGCCGTCTCACTTCTGTGGAGCAAGGGAAGACATTATATTGGCCCTCCTTGCTTTGCAAGGCAGAGGCGAGAAGATCACCTGTGCTCAGGAGGTCAAGGTTGCAGAGAGCCGTGATTGTGCCACTGCACAGTTCTCAAGCAAGGAGCGTCTTACTTGACCACCACCTGATATAAGGAAGTCATCAGCTGTTCAGCCCCCACGTGTGTTTAGACATCTCCAGCCACGGGTACTCTGTTGAACTACTTCAAGCCTACGATGGGAGTAAATATGGTGTTTTTAGAGGCTGGACAGGCTGTCTTTGACTTCACGCACTGAGGGCCATCACGGTGTGCGTCCTACCCTGAGCATGTCCGCTATTATCACATCTAACAAAACGCTCACCTCTCCAGGAGCTCATTCCCCAAGTCCTCAATCGCAACCCACCTTCAGATAGACATGGCACCATGCCTAGCTCAGTGTGGGCCATGTTCTGTGATCCACGGGCGCGTTTCCCGTGTAGCATCCTCTTTAATTTCACAGCCCAGTGAGGTCGGCGAGAGCAGTATTGCCATCCTCATTTAGAGAGTAAAAAGTTAAAGCCGGGCAACCCCCTTGGGTCCCCTCCCACTGTGGGAGCTTTTCTGTCTTCTCAATACATCTTGCTTTCTAAAAAAAAACAAAACCAAACCAAGTGACTGTACTTGATCAATGAAATGCACACACAGTCCCTGCCCGCTCAGGCTTTATGAACTGCAGGGAGAGGAGACACTGAGTAAACAGAAACACACACCAGCCGTCAGTGGAAATGGAGTCAGAGTGGGGAAGAAGATCCCTTGAGAAAGGAAGCCAGGTGGGAGCTGCTGGAATGTGGCAGAGAGGTCACCTCTGAAGAAGCCACTCTTGAGAGGTGACAGATGAAGACGCCTGACCCAGGGCTCCTCCCACCAGTGACAGGTGCCCTCCAGGGCTGCACGCCCTGTCTTTTTTTTTTTGAGTTGGAGTCTCACTCTGTCGCCCAGACTGGAGTGCAGTGGCCGCTCCCGGCCACTGCAGCCTCGACCTGCTGGGCTCCGGCGATCCTTCTGCCTCAGTCTTCCAAGTAGCCGGAACTACAGGCGCGTGTTACCACACCCGGCTAATTTTTGATTTATTGTAGAGATGAGGTCTTGCCAAGTTGCCCAGGCGGGTCTTGAACCTGCGGGCTCAGGCAGTTCACTCACCTCGGCTTCCCAAAGCGTGGCATTACAGGCTGAGCCACTGAGCCATCTTGAAGGAGCACTGGCCCACTCCCCTTCCCACACGATTCCTTGTATCGTCTGTTGGGCTCACCATCCCAGATGGAACATTTGCTCCTCCTGGGCGTCCCGGCCACAGGGCAGGTGAAGTGCAGCACCCACGCCTCAGTCGGCCAGTTCAGCATGGGCAAGACTCCCTGTCCTCACCCACTCTTGCCCCCTTTTCCCACCTGACTGGTTGTGGAGAGGCAGCTCTGGGGATCCTTGAGAAGAGGGCTGAGTTCACCAGAGATTAGCCAGGAAGAAGCAGGAAGAAAAGGGGAACAAAGACAAAGGAGGTTGGGTATTTCCAAAAAAATTCAGGAATGATGTGGTGTGATATTCCTGAATTTCAAATGACTGCACGTGTGACCTGGAACCCACTCGGAAGGGGACAGGGGCAGGCGTGCTGAAGGCTCACTCTCCCGTGTGAGTTCTGTTGCCTGTCTGAGCCTGCTGATTTTCCTCTTCCAGGCCTCCCTGCCTCCGGCCCTCTTGCCTCCTCCCATCCATCCTCAGCATGGCTATCCTTAAACAAAATCTGCTCATGCCACTCTCCTGCTTGAAACCTTTCTTTCTTTCTTTTTTTTTGAGTTGGAGTTTCACTCTGTTGCCCAGACTGGAGTGCATTGGCGGCTCCCGGCCACCGCAGCCTCGACCTGCTGGGCTCCAGCGATCCTTCCGCCTCAGCCTTCCACATAACTGGAACTACAGGTGCGCGCTAACCACGCCTGGCTGATTATTTTATTTATTGTAGAGATGAGGTCTCGCCAAGTTTCCCAAGCAGGTCTCGAACCCGCGGGCCCAGGCAATCCACTCACCTCAGCCTCCCAAGGTGCGGGATTACAGGCTGAGCCACCGAGCCCGGCTGGGACCTTTCTTTCACCCCTCCTGGGAGTGCACAAAACCCAGCTCCTGGGAAGCATGGCGGAAGGGCTCCCATGACACAGCAGCCTCACCCCTGCCCTCTCCCTGCCTCACCCACCAGCTGCAGCAGCACAGAACTGCTGTACGGGAGCCCCACAGTCTCCTGCCTTTGCCCATGCTGTTCTACCAGGACGACCGCCACCACTGCTTTATCCGGCGAGACGTCCGCCTACGTGACTTCTCCCCCAAGAAGCCCTCCTAACCGTCATCCAGAGCAAAGTTCCTCAAGCAATCTGTACACCCTCACTGGCCCTTGTAAAACCTGTACTATGATCACCTGTTTATATGTAGGATTGCCAGATTTAGCTAATACAAATAATGAGAACAGGGCTGGGTGCAGCAGCTCAAGCCTGTAATCCCAGCACTTCGGGAGGCCAAGGCAGGAGGATCACTTGAGCCCAGGAGTTTGACACCAACTTGAGCAACATAGCAAGATCTCACCTGTACAAAAAAATCAAAAAATTAGCTGGACATGGTGGCGCACACCTGTAGTTCCAGCTACTCGGGAGGCTGAGGTGGAAGGATCGCCTGAGCCCAGGAGGTTGAGCCTGCGGTGAGCCGAGATTGATCATGCCACTGCAATCCAAACTGGGTGACAGAGTGAGACCCTGACTCAAAAAAAGTGAATTACAATAATAAGATGTCCAGTTATAAATGTTTTCGTACATATGGGACACATTTATATATTTTTTAAATGTGTTCGTTGTTGACCTGAAGTTCAAATCTAACTGGGCATCTGTTCATAGGGCTTTTCACATTAAACGGGTTCACTTACCTTCAAAGCAGGGTACTCACACCACACCCGCCCTGCTGCCAGTACTTGGTACACCTTTACGTTGCACAACTGGCACTGGGATTTTCTGGTTTAAGTTTTAAAACAGTTTATTAGTGAGAATAGAAGGGAAAGGCAAGATTTGTGGCAGAAAGACCTGCCGTGGGCACGTTTCTCAAAAAAGAAA
>NW_007247765.1:988529-1009172 GCF_000164805.1 Carlito syrichta | reverse complement strand
GGGCTCCCCAGCCTCCCCGGGGAGCCGCTGCGGTGTCTAACGAGGGCGCCGACTTGAAATCCGCGTCTGTTTCAAAAGGCTCCCCAGAGTGCACCGAACGGCCATGAAGGAGGGCGGGGCGGGCGTGTTCACCGCCTCCTCCAGGTCTCCCCGGTGACCAAATATTGTCCCGGGACGATGGCAATGCCCAGGGCGCGGGACGGCTTCCTTACGCTGAGGGGGCCGGGCTGCAACCCCAGCCGACGTTTGCAAGCCTGCGCCCGAGTCTGAAACCCGCGGTGGGTGTGGCGCCCGGGACGCGTGCCGCGATCCCCCCGGCGACCGCTGGAGGGCGCGCCCCGCCAGGCCCGGGGCTCGAACACCACCAGCACGTGCCGCAGACACGGTCTCACCAGGCGCCGCAGTGAGAGCTGGGTGCACCCGCCGGCCCTGCGCGTGGCCAGGGCCTTTTGTTTGGGTGTGGGTGTGCTCATTAGCGCGCTGTGTGGTGCTCTTGCTTTGCGAACCACGCACACAGGGGGACTCCCCTCACCACAAAAAACTGGAATTATCTTTTGGAAGGCGGGGGCCTTGTGGTCCAGGCTTCCTCCCTAGGTGAGTGTTCTATGGCAGCAGTGCACCTGCCAGCTTTATTGTGAGGCTGCGTTCGGCTTCCGTGAATTTTTTTAGATTCTTGCAACGCGTTTGCCCATGTCGTGATGGTTGATTTCTGAGCGCACTTGCCCCCACCGCTCTGAGTGCTCTGCAGTTTTTGATCAAAAACAGCCCGACCCCGTGCCTCATCCACCCTATGCACCCGATCTCATCCCAGTGATTTTTCTGGATTCCTCAAAGGGAATCATTTTGCTGACGTGGGAGAGGTGAAAAAAAAGACAGCAGAAACGCTAAAGAGTATCCAAATGGACGAGTTCAAAAACTGTATTGAGCAGCGGAAAAAGCGTCTCGATAGGTGCATTGCATCCAACGGAGAGGACTTTGAAGGTGACTGAAGTTTAAACATGTAAGAATAAATACACAATTTTTTAATAAATAAATCGGTTTTGGGGGTCCCCTTTATATAATGCATGTATGTTGTCTTATTTGAGTTTCCTTCATGAAATGAGAACTTAAAGACAGTGCACAGCATCTTGACTCGAGAATCCTGGATTATGGCCAAGCCTGGTGGCTCACGCCTGCAATCCCAGCACTTTGGGAGGCCGAGGCAGGAGAACTGCTTGAGCCCGGGAGTTCGAGACCAACCTAGGTTTAGTGAGACTCCGTCTCTACAAAAAAAGAAATTTTGAAATAAGCCAGACATGGTAGCACGCACCTGTAGTCCCAGCTACTCAGGAGACTGAGGCGGTTGGATCGCCTGAGCCTAGGAGGTTGAGGCTGTGGTGAGCCGAGATTGTACCACTGCACTCCAGCCTGGATGACAGAGCGAGACCCCAACTCAAAACAAACAGAAGAATCCTGGATTATGTACTTATAACCATCAAATGTAATTCAACGTGTTTGAAACAACTTCTCTTTGTCAATTCTTGCCCAAGCACTTTGCTCCTTGTCATTGGAAACACATCCTCTTTCTTAGTGTATCAGTGGCTTTAGGAAGATTTGCTCAAATTGTGCAGTGGCGGGACACAGTCAAATGAATGAGCAGGTTAGGAAAGAGCCAGCAACACACCATGGCCCTCTGGAGGGCAGACTCCTGTCCCGGGGAGCTGCTGGACTCTGGGCATGTTTGTATGCTTCACCATACGAAATGGAGAGTGAGTGAGTCGGCCAATCGCTTCCACGGAGGTGTCAAGACAGTTTCTTCCTGAATTCAAAGAAGTAATCATCACTTTTAATAACATATACTTTAAAAATATAAATACCGCCGGGCTCGGTGGCTCAGCCTGTAATCCCGCGCCTTTCAGAGGCTGAGATGAGTGGATTGCCTGAGCCCGCGGGTTCGAGACCCGCCTGGGCAGCGAGACCTCGTCTCTACAATAAAATCAAAAAATTAGCCGGGCATGGTAGCACATACCTGTAGTTCCAGCTCCTCGGAAGACTGAGGCGGAAAGATCGCCGGAGCCCAGCAGGTCAAGGCTGCAGTGGCCGGGGGCACTCCAGTCTGGGCGACAGAGTGAGATTCCAACTCAAAAAAAAAAATTATATATATATATATATATATATACACACACACACTAATCAGGTGCGGCCAAATCCACATGTAGGTCATGGAATTATTTGCTAAATCAAATGGTTTAAGACTCAGCAGAGCAAAACAATTCACTCTTACACCCAACGGGACTGTCCACTGACGAGCTCACCCACAAAAGATGCCCTACAATGAGCCTCATGCCAAAATTTCAGAGTGTGGAAAGCAGCTCTTTAGTCCTGCATGGCAGCTGCCAGAATGCCATGTGTCTGGTCACACGGACGCTGCCCTTACCTGCCTTCAGATTTTATGTCCAAACTTAGTATATCCGACTACTGCAAGCAAGAATTTTAGTTCTTAAATCCAGGTGCTCAAGAAATACCATGTTTTCAGAACCCTTCAAACTGGGTTTCAAGTGATTCCAGGTCCCACTGAGCTGTTGGACGACTAAACTGTCATTATTGGGCAACTCCTCCTCCCTAGTGGGGGTCAGGGTTCCAGGTTCCTGCAGCCCACAGGCCACATGTCCCAGACCCCGTGTTGCCTTCCGGTCTGAAGTCCCTGGTATTCCATATCAGTCTTGGGATATGAGAGTCACTGGCGTCTTGGAGGGTCCCACATCAAGCCCAGTCTCTTGGCTGGGGTTTCCCCTGGGCATCCAACCACCTCCCTAGCATACCGCCAAAGAGAAAGGAGCAGCTCCTATTCTCGAAAGACCTCTCGCCAGGCATGGGGCGGAGATTCTCTTCCTGTCTCCCTCCCACCCCGCCAACTGCTCCAAGACCTGCCTCTTCCCCCTCCTGATCTCGGATGGAATTGACTGAACAGTGTCAGCTGAAAGTTCTTTCCAACAGGATGGTGACCCATCTCCAGTAAGACTAAGGGACTGGGGAAACTGAATTTGCAGATGGGCTCTGCATGGGGGAAAATAATGTCAAGATTCAAAGTTTCGCTCGTCAGGAATATTCTGTCTTTTCTGGACTGTAATAAAAAGAGGAGGCCCTTCCACCATGCAAGGCACGAGTGCTCTGTTTTGGAGCTCTTGAGGCATTTCCATACCTAGACATTTCATTTTTATACTGTATTTCTTTTTTTTCTTTTTTTTTTTTTTGAGTTGGAGTTTCACTCTGTCACCCAGACTGGAGTGCAGTGGCACACTCCCAGCCACTGCAGCCTCAGCCTGCTGGGCTCCAGTGATCCTTCCGCCTCAGGCTTTCAGGTAGCTGGAACTACAGGCGCGTACTACCATGCCCGGCTAGTTTTTTTGTTTTGTTTTGTTTTGTTTTTTATTGTAGAGACGAGGTCTCGCCAAGTTGCCTAGGCGGGTCTCGAACCCGCGGGCTCAGGCAACCAACTCACCTTGGCCTCCCAAAGTGCTGGGATTACAGGCTGAGCCACCGAGCCCGGCCACAGTATTTCTGTTCATACATTCCTTCAGTCCCATCACGAATGAAGCAAGTGCATTGAATTTTTAGTATCAGCAATAAACGTCCCTCCAGCCCAAGAACTTTCTATGGCAGTTGTACAAGTTCCAACAATTAATTTCGAGAACTCATCCTATAAATAGTGCTCCATACCTCATTGATGAATATCACTGTGGTCACCTTCAAAGTACTCCTCTTGGGAAGAAAACTATGCACCAATGCCAGTGCTAAGTCCACTTGTCAAGGCAATTCTGGAACTCTTTTTCTGGAATGGCCATCAGAGTCATCATCATATGACCCTCGATGTCCTGAATGTCATCAAATGTCTTCCTTTCAATATTTCCTTTATCTTTGGGTAAAGAAAAAAGTCATTGGGGGCCTGATCATGTGAGTAGGGAGGGCGTTCCCATGCAGTTATAAGAACAGTGCTGCCAATGTTTGCACACAGTGGCAAGTTAATAAACGTGATTGTCAGACCTCAACAAATAAAAATGACAGCTCTGATGGCCATCCAGAAAAAGAGTTTCAAAACTGCTTTGACGAGTAGACTAGGTGCATAACTTCCCAATGGGAGTACTTCAAAGATGACCGTGGTGATATTCAGCAATGAGACGTGTAGCACTTTTTCTAGAAGGAGTTTGTGAACTTCATTGTTGAACCTTGTATGCCTTTTCTACTACAGAAAGAAAATCACTCGAGTTTAAGTGATGCATGTACTGGTTTTGAAAAAAATAATATGGAAGGAAGTCAGGAAGTGATCAACAGGAAGCCCAGAGGTGGGAAGAAAGCTGGACTGGCAGCTCTGGGGGACTCAAGGGTCATTGCAGGTCCTGGGGCCCCTTCCTTCAGGGAGCTCATTATTTCAGAGACAGTCTGTGCCAGGCATGTCCAACCCACAGCTCACAGACTGCATGCGGCCCAGGACAGCTAGTCAGGCAGCCCCACATAATCTCTTAACATCACGTGTTTTTTAGTGTTTATTTTCTTCGTGACTCCATGTGTAGTTCCATTTTTGAAGTTCACAGTCACACCTCATTTATGACATCGATTTTTGGCAGCACATATATCTGTGAGCAACTGTTTTCAATCATGAAGGATATGAAGAGCAAAATCCAAACAAACATTTCTGACAAGCACCGTAAGAACTCACTAAGAATTGCGACCACTTGCATCAACGTCGGTCAATAGATTAGTTTTACAAAAACAAGGTCAAATTTCCCACTAGCTTTATATGGTTCTCATTTTTCTAATCTTTATAATAAAAACATTTTTTAAAAAGAAGTCTTATTAAGTATAGATACTAACTATATCATATACTTTAATGTGCAGACCAAGAAAATTCCTCTTTACTCTGTGACCCCAGGAAGTCACACGCTTGGACACCCTGGTGTACACCTCTGTTGGGACCCTCTGTAGCAGCATGGCTGGTAGAACTTTCTGCAATGATGGAAGTGTTCTATAATACAGAACTATATCGTGCTGCTGAGCACTTAATATATGACTGAGGAACTGAATTCATTTTATTTTATTTTAAATGTAAATAGACATGAGTGGACACTCTGTTGGACACATAACCCCATCGTCTTTTCTAATCTATGATTCATAGCTCACATGCTTCCATAAATGTTCTAAGACAGCTTACCAAAAAAATATAAAGCACAGCATGAAACAGGAGCATTGAAATTAAAGAAAAAAATGATTCCGAAAAATAGTAAAAGGAGGCAGTCTTTCTTTTTTCAAGAGGCTTGCCTGTGCCAGGCCTTTCTGGTACAAAACTTTCGCCTGCTTCCCTTCCTCTCTTCTTCTTGCTAATAAACTTTGTTTTAACACTCAGCTCCTGGAAGCATTTGTCCTGCCCCTGCAGTCCTGCCCCCACCTGGCTCTTCTGTTGAGGGACACCCCTGACCCCACCAAGCTGGCCAACCATTGTCTTCTCCTCAGGTGATGACTCGGAACACAGAAAAGTGTGGTCTCTCCCTGGGCTAATGAGTGGCATGTGGGACCCTTGGGGTCTATGGAACTGAGGGAATGAGGTAGGGAAGGCCATGAGGTCCAAGGGTCACCAGTGCAGGTTCCCGATTCCCACCTGTGGTCTTATTTACTAACTGTGTGACGTTGGTCACATGCCTTCCCTTCTCCAGACTCCCTCCTCTGTCGAGTAAACTCATTTTCATTTAGAGTTATAGAATTATCGTTTTTTTAAAAAGTGCAAGGAACCCATGCAGAAAGCATGCCTAGGACATCATAAGGGCTCCACAAATATTATTATTCATTATATTACTATTAGATGCAAAGTCCCTATGGCATTCAAGTCTCTGGGTTTGTATCATTCCCAGATTCCAAGCATGGACTCTACTGGATTCCATGAGACATGCTCCTTCCCCAAATTCCTTCTTTTTTTCCAGCATTACTGAACTGTCACTGACAAATCTCCCCCACATTCTTAAAATAGAATTTCTGTTTTGCTTCAGCTAATTTGGGTTGGGTTTCTGGCAGCTGCACCTAATAGTTCTAAGCTGCATGCCATCTTGTCAGGAAGTCCAACGTGTCCTCTTCCCTACGCAGGAGACTGCAGGGGCTGCAGGGGCACCCACCCTCATGCCAACCCTCCAAGGGGTATGGAGTAGAAGAATAGATACTTCTTCAGTGGATGCCATGCTGGGCTGCCCAGCACCCCCAGTTGGGAAATAAGCCCCTCAGAGCATGCATCTTGGAAGGAGGCAAGGATCCGCAAGTGCCACACCACACGTCGCTCCACTTCTTGCAGGCTCGATGTGCACACATGACTTGGGCTGGGCTCCCTGAATGATGGGGACTCTGGATGGAGCGACACAGGCATGACCCATGGCTGTGATGGTGACGGGGTGCTGGTGTCCAGTTGACCTTGGAGTGGTAGCAGCAGGGAAAAGCCGTGCCTCCCCCCGCCCAGCCTTCCGTGCTCCCTGCCCCATGCCTAGTCAGCAGACGTCCTGCCCGTTCTGTGAGCTGCCCAACATGTTGCCAGTGAGGTCCTTTTTTGTATCAGCTAGTTAGGAGGGAGTCTCAGATTTGTAACCCCAAATCTTGCCTTTCTCTTTCAGACCTCTGAGCGGTTTTTTTTTTTTTAGACAAAAAACCAGATGCGGTTTGTTCCTGGGCTCTTAGAGCATCTCCATCAACTAACATTACTGCTCCAGTGCCCAAGGTCAGTTCTTGGACAATCCCACGGTGCCTGCACTGCTCTGGGTCACAGTCGGCCTGATTATCTCACCATGGCACAGCCTGAAATGGAGAGAGGCAGAGGGCCTTGCAGGTACCAGACACGCTGCATGCAAGTTATCAAGCTTGGGTGTGGACTGACATTTTCTGTAGAGGGAAATATGTGGTCTTCAGAATGACCCAATTTACACACAAATCAAATTTGTATTTTCTTTTTAAAATGGATGTGTCAGAGCGTCTCTGACAACTATCTTCTCATTTACATTAAGAAATTAGTCTTCTCCATTGATTAAGTAATACCTTACAGTTTTGGGGGGGCGGGGGTTGAGTTGGAGTCTCACTCTGTTGCCCAGGCTGGAGTGCAGTGGCATGACAATAGCTCATCACAGCCTCAGTCTCCTCCTGGGCTCAGGCCATCCTTCAACCTCAGCCTCCCGAGTAGCTGGGACTACAGGCGTGCACCACCATACCCACCAAGTTTTGGTTTTTTTTTTAATTTTTTTGTAGAGACAGAGCCTCACTATGTTTCCCAGCCTGGCTTCAAAATCCTAGACTCAAGCAATCCTCTCGCCTTGGCCTCCCAAAGTGTTGGGATGATGTTCACACCCAGTCCTCATTTCATTTTGTAATACAAAATTCTTCCTGGAAACTTTTTGTTCTGCAGTGTATGCCCTATTTGTTCTTCTCTGAGTTTTATATATCCTGGAGTATATACACCCACTGCCTCGTACAGTTCCCAGAACACAGTAGAGAATAAATGTTGAACAAATTAATATGGGAGTTCATGCACAGGCAGTGAACTGGTCGAGAATGAGGAGTCCGCCGCTGTGGGCTCGGCAAAGGTGGGTGTTTGCTCTGGATGACAGCCCTCCCATGAGCTTGGTCGTGGAGAAAGAACAGGGCTGGTGACCCCAACCATCTACTCATCACACAGACAGGGGTTGTGAGGCCTGCTTGCTTTTCACTGCGAGGGAAGTTTACAATGAAATCCTTCTGTCAAGGTCAGCGCACTCCAGCGTGAGACAGACGTGCGCTGTGACTGGTCATGGATGGTGTACATTATGACCCCATTTGCTGGTGGGACTAGATATGCGGCCACAATCCTTTACGACTTAGCATCACCCCCCCCCAGCATTAGCAGCTCCAACTCCCTGCTCTCCATCCATCCCGCTCAGCTGTTGCAGGACTCCCAGAGAGGCAGACTCACCTGTGCCTGGCCCATGCTCACTGGGACAGTCTGGCTCCTCTGTCAGGCCCACCTCTCTGGTTTCCCCGTTCCTTATTTACACAAAACAAAGAAGGAAGAGAACCTCTTCCCACAACCCTGGCCATCCGTGTAATACAATCACATTTCTAGTTTTTTCTGCTTCTTATTGCATCAGGGGAACTCAGGCAGGCTGATTTTTATCAGTTTGGGATCACCCAGCTTAACATATTAACTCACAGGTCTTTGACAAAGTCATCTCGGGAGGCTCCTTTGAGAGGTAGGCAGCCTTCCTCTGGGAGGCAGGACACGAGTGCAGAAGCCAGGGTGTCGAAGCTGCTGGAACAGAAACGAATGAAGGAGCAGTGACAAGGCAGTCGCTCTGGATTGGGGGTTCCATGGACTGGAGCTGCTTCTCACAGGGCAGCTCTGATTGAGCCTGGTGGTCCCCAGGCTGTGATGCCCCTCCAGACTGCCTGGGTGTCATGATCAGGGTCCAGGTGGGGTGGGAAATTCTGCCTTTCTTACCAGCGTGGTGGTTCTCAGACCTCACTTGGCATGACAGGCTCAACTCCGGGTGAGCTGCACAGATGGTGATTTACAGGACAGCTTCCCAGAGCGGTTTCTGGTACATTCTAGAACACAGAGGAAAACATCCTTCCAAACACGAGCATCCCCACCCCCCAGAGCAGTGGCTTACAACTTTGGCTGCCATTAGAGTCACGTGGGGGAAGTGTACATACACCAGTGCCTGGGCCTCATCTCAGACCCATGACATCAGCGTCTCCAGGGGCGAGACCCAGGCGTCAGGATGTTGTAAAGCTACCCTGGGGGAGTCCAGTGGGCAGCAGGGGTTGAGACCAGCTGCCCTGAAACCACTCTTGCCCATGAGTCACTGGCATTGACAGCCAGCTGCACCTCACTGTCCCTCCTGCTGGCCTCCAGTACTTGCCGTGGTGCTGTGTGCTGCCAGCCTGCAGGGGCCGTCTCCCCCTGTGGACGTGGGGGCATCCATCATCAGCCAAGAGAGTCCACCCCTCTGGGCATCTCAGTGTCTCTGTGCTCTCAAAGCTGACACCGCTGGGCTTGGTGGCTCAGCCTGTAATCCCGCGCCTTTGGGTGGCTGAGGTGAGTAGATTGCCTGAGCCCGCAGGTTCGAGATCTGCCTGGGCAGCGAGACCTCATCTCTAAAATAAATTTAAAAAAATCAGCCAGGCGTGGTAGCGCATGCCTGTAATTCCGGCTACTTGGAAGGCTGAGGCGGAAGGATCGCCAGAGCCCAGCAGGTCGAGGCTGTGGTGGTTGGGAGCGGCCACTGCACTCCAGTCTGGGCGACTGAGTGAGACTCCAACTCAAAAAAAAAAAAAAAAGCTGACACCGACTCTGCTGTCTGCCAGGGCACGGCTCCCAGAGTGTGTTCTGCACAGCACAAATTCCATGGGATGCTAATAGATGCAATTTAACAAGGAAAAATATGCGTTCTTCATTTTTATTAAAGTAGTTTGGATTACACAGAGTCAGTCAGATTTATTTACTGTGAGACCTCTCAAATCCTTTAAGAGACCAGTGCCCTTATCCCCAGTAGAAACATATGACAGGCAACACTTTCCAAACAAATTTGACCGTGAAACTGGGCTGTGGAACATGGTGTTTCAGGGAATAATTTAGATTTTAAACTTTTCTGGATGTTTTCTAATATTTTCAGTATTGTTATCACGCATATAGTTTACTCAATTGACTAGTTTTTTACAGGTGACCAGTTTATGCTCTGTTCTCTATTAAGTACTGGGAGATACGAATCTGAGTCACAGAAAACAATTAGAAATAGCTGTACTAAACTGAGTTCTATTTTTGGAATGAAAGAAATTTTAATTTAATTTTAAAAATAAAGAAAATGCATAAGACAAGGAGGACTTCATGGAGGAAGTGGTCCCTTCCTTGAAGACCTTGAAGAATGAGTAGGAGTTAGATGTGCAAGAAAGCAAAAGACAGGGCATTTCCTGTGAGGGTAAGGCATGAGCCAAAACATTAGAGCAAGAATGAGTAAAGTAGGAGTACTGAATGTGTATGCCAGTGTAAAATGGCCTTGTGGGCTGGGCACAGTGGTTCACGTCTGTAATCCCGGCACTTTAGGAGGCCGAGGCAAGAGGATTGCCTGAGCTCAGGGATTCAGGACCAGCCTGGACAACTTGGTGAGACCTTGTCTCTATAATAAATCAAAAAATAAGCCGGGCATGGTAGTGTACACCTGTAGTTCCGGCTACTTGGAAGGCTAAGGCGGAGGGATCACCTGAGCCCAACGGGTCAAGGCTGCAGTAGCTGTGAGCATGCCACTGCACTCTATCCTGGGCAACAGAGTGAGACTCTGATTAAAAAAAAAAAAGGTCTTGTTCATAAGGTGGTACTCAATTTTCCTAGTGAGATGATATTTTAAGGAAAAATGTTAGGAGCCAATATGTAAGGATGCAGATGAATTAGTAAGTGTCCTCTTATAATACTTATTAATGCAGTGCCCATATTGTCACAGGGTGAAGTCTCTGAAGCATATGCAGAGATGGAATTTGAAGTATAAAATGTTTATTAGAGATCAACGCCTGCGAAAGAAAGACAGAGGAAGCAGGACTAAGCAGAGAAAGATGTTAAACTGTGATACACGCCTAACAAAGACTCTACCAACACTGTAGAAAGCTCTGGAGCAAATGTTGTCTACTAGAATGACCCTAAGGTAGGGATGTAAAGACCTGTCGTCAGGACTTTAAATACCCTACCTTGCTAGGTCACCTGATGTGAGCTGCCCCAATAATGAGACCTTGAACTACTGAGACCCAGTCACTGACCTCCTTGCTGAAAAAAAAGTTCCAATGGTGTCAATGTCTAGGAAGCAAAGCCTTCCTTGAAGGAGATCTGGGCTGCATTTCTCTGCATCTGGTGAGCATACCTGCTTACAGTCATAGCTTATATAAACACTGCTTTTCTCCATTTTCACATTTTATACACCAGTTTTTGAAATGCTTCTTATGTATCACCATGATCACTTAAGTCATAACTTAAGTCATCTCTCAAGAGTCCATCATCTTTATGGACATCTAAGGTATTGGACATGTGACAGTCCTTCAATCCATATGTGAGGTTCTTGTTAAATGGTGTCTCCAAGTTTCAATTCACCAGCTTCATCCCATCAGATTGCTTTTTTTAACCTTCCTGTAGTTGCATACTCATGATCCTCGCAAATCTTACTGCATTTCTCAAGTAATCTTTTAAAAACAATCACTTTTAAAATCTTAGAAATGAGGCCATACTTCCAGAAGTAATTACTAAACCATGCATTTCTTTTTTTACATTTTTGTTTTCTAACAGGTAACCTCCATAAGCATCCCAAACTAATATTTGTTTCCATCTACTATGTGTTCCCCAAGCAGGGATTTTTTTCTGTTCCAAAGAAAGTAGTGGAGAAAATACCCAGACTACAGGTGCTCCGTAAAGTGACTTTCTCTTTGCCAAGGGGTGATGTTGGAGAGTAAATCTTGAATATATTGGGTGTAAGTGGCAAGTTTGTCCAGGTGACACGAGGCCAGGTCACAAAAGTGTTGAAGATCAAAGAGAGATGCAAGGATGGAGTGTCACTGTGGCTGTGAGACGGATAAGTCATCTGAGAAATATCATCTTAGGAAAGTCTGTGCAGCTGAAGACATTTTAAAGATGTTTTGGGGGAAATAGTTTGGAAACAAGGAAGTCATCTAATAACTTATAATTAGAGGCTACCATAGCTTGGACTAGAGGGATGGCACAGGAAAGGGAATGGAAATGCATTTCTTTTCTTTTCTTTCATTCCTTTTTTTTTTTTTCCCGCGTTGGAGTCTCACTCCATCACCCAGGCTGGAGGATGGAGTGCGGTGGCATACTCACGGCCACCCCGCATCGACCTGCTGGGCTCCAGCAATCCTTCTGCCCCAGCTTTCCAAGTAACCTGAACTACAGGTGCGCACTACCATGCCCAGCTAATTTTTTACTTATTGTAGAGACGAGGTCTCGAAAGTTACCTGGGCTGGTCTCGAACCCATGGGCTTAGGCAATCCACTCGCCTTGGCCTCCCAAAGTGCTGGGATTGTAGGCTGAGCCACCAAGCCTGGTCTAGAAACACATTTCTAAAGAATTAGTAACCTTGGAGGTGAGTTGCATGATGGGAGGGTAGGAAAGCAAAGAGTTAAAAGTGACTTTAAGAACCTGAAATTCTCTTTTAAGAATGTGGTTGAGCCGGGCTCGGTGGCTCAGCCTGTAATCCCGCGCCTTTGGGAGGCTGAGGTGAGTGGATTGCCTGAGCCCGCAGGTTCGAGACCCGCCTGGGGAACTTGGCGAGACCTCATCTCTACAATAAATCAAAAATTAGGCAGGCGTGGTAGCGCACACCTGTAGTTCCAGCTACTTGGAAGGCTGAGGTGGTAGGATCGCTGGAGCTCAGCAGGTCAAGGCTGTGGTGGCTGGGAGTGGCCATTGCACTCCAGTCTGGGTGACAGAGTGAGACTCCAACTCAAAAAAAAAAGAATGTGTTGGCACATCCCTGAGGAATTGTCTCCTGTTTTATACATGTATGGTTGACTGATTTCTTGAAGAGGTCTTGAGTCACCAGTGTAAAAGCCACAACAGCACACAGATCCTGACTGCATGCTCACCCTCCTGTCCCAGCAATGACTTTATCTCCAAACCCCAAATCAGGTGTTTTTTCTCTACTGCCAGCACTGATCACCAATATAATATAAACACAGTAAGTCACCGGAGGAGCCTAACCTGCCCCGCAGCCTCCGAGTTTCCCAGGAACTAGAGAATTACCAGATGTCCATGTTACTATCTTCCTGGGCCAAGTTGCTGCCCTTAAACTTGAGGCCATGGTAAGAAAAGTTTTGCCTTGGGAACCCCAAGGCGCGCACCTTTTTATTGCTCTGATGTTCACATTTAGTACAAGGAAGATCTTTCATGGGACTGCGGGTCTCAACTGAATGGTTGGTTGATTGATGGAGACTGAATCTGGGCAGTCTTCTGCTCTGTCCACAAGTATACACCCCAGTGCTCCTCAAACTTGACTGTGCACACGAACTCCCTGGGGGAGCTTGGTAATGGCAGACTGATTCAGGAGAACCTTGGAGCCTGCATTTCTAGTGAGCTCCCACGTTGATGCCACTGCTGCTGATCGAAGGACCCCATTTATGTAGATGAATCTTCCCCAAAAGAGTAGCAGTGAGCCACTGGGGATTGACCTCGCCAAGGAGCGTGTGTGCCCATGCTGCAGATCAGTGAGGTACTCAGGGTGAGTTCAAAAGACCCAGGAAGCTGAAGGCGGCAGGGACTTCAGAGCAGGTAGATTCTGGAAGGCTCACCTGGGAAGCCCTCTGGCCAGGGTGTGGATGCGACATGACAATGAAATTATAGGCTTTGGGGAAGCCTGCGAAGCGGCTGTCAGTCTCCCACCTCTCAGAGGAGGATGTGGAGGAGGGGCACCCATTTGGGCAAGAATGAGGACTATTTTATGACGGAGAACTCCCTAATTATGCAGTCAGAGAACAGTGTGGCACATTCCGGAGCCTACACCACTCTCACAAGGATTCCACTGTTAATTTTAAAAAGAGAAACAGCAATGCAACTCTCAACTCCCACACCATTCACACACTGATCTGTGTGCCAACTCCAAGCAGACCTGCTGGAAACGAAAACAGAGTTCAAGCCAGCCCGAAACTTAGGCTTGTCAAGCCGTGGTTATGCAGGGAAAGAACTTGGTTTTCTTTCTCTTCTTTCAAAACAATTTTTTTCTCTGCCATTTAAAAAAAAATTGCATCAGATATATATTTGTTAAACCAAAAATGCCAGAGTCCAAGTGGCCCAGCACAGGGCTCTTAACGTAGCAGACAGGCCCACAGTGTTTCATTATTGCACGAGTGGTCTTCTGTACATTTATGTAGCACCCAGTGAGAACAGCTTTGTGAATATACCCATACTTGGGTGCCTCCCAAGCACTTCGGTCAGATGCAGCCCGTCCCTTTGGAAGTGTGAGCAGGTATGGTGGATGGAACTATGAGGTCAGATGTCACTGGGGCATTGGGGATTCTGAGCAATGAGACAGCAAGTGGACTGCTCATCGCTAGTTGCTGTGGCCTGGTTTGTCCTGGTGCAGCCTAATACTCTATCGGGCAAGGACTGCCAAAAGTGCTTGACTGGGACCCTGGGAAGAAAAGTATTTATATCACATCTTAACACACACACACACACACACACACACACACACACACACACACACACACACACCTTCTGGAATAAGAGCTTTACGAAATCTAGTCATCCCTGTTACACATCTGCCTTGTTTCTGAATGATGTTCTCTTTAAATATATTATTCAGACAGTTCCCTAAACACACTTTTTTCATGGAGTTTTCTTTTTCTGAGGGGGGTGGGTCAAAGTCTCACTCTGTCACTCAGGTTCAGCCTCCTGGACTCAGGTAATTTTTCTGCCTCAGGATCCCGAGTAGCTGGGACTACAAGTGCACACCACCATGCCCAGTTAATTTTAATTTTATTATTATTATTATTATTATTATCATTTTGCAGAGATGAGATCTCACTATGTTACCAAGGTTGGTCTCAAACTCCAGGGCTCAAGCAACCTGCCCACCTTGGCCTCCCAAAGTGCCAGGATTACAGGTGTGAGCCACCATTCCCAGCTGAGTTTTCTTTTTTTGTTAGATACAAAAAAGCTCCATGGTAGTTTTTTTCCTGATCTTATACTATTTATTTATTTATTTACTTATTTATTTTTGAGTCAGAGCCTCACTCTATCACCCAGTCTAGAGTGCAGTGACATGATCATGGCCTCAAACCCCGGGGTTCAAGCGATCCTCCCACCTCAGCCTCCCAAAGTGCTATGATTACAGGCACAAGCCACCATGCCCAGCCTCACACTATTTTAAAGTACCATCTTAGCAATTCCTTTTTCTTTGCCTTCCCCACTCAATGCATTGCTCCTTTTCTTCTCTTGACGAGTGAATTTCATTCTTCCCTTTTGAAACCTGTAGAAGTGATTAGCACAGTGATGGGCAGTAGAGACTCACCTGCACTTCAGAGAAGTGTGATCATGGGCAAATTACTGAGCCCCTCTTTGTCTAAGTTTCTTGTCTGTAAAAGGATGATGACAATAAGGCTACCTCACTATCCACAATGGCAAACATATGGAACCAGCCCAGATGCCCATCGATAGTGGACTGGATGAAGAAAATGTGGTACAAATACAAGATGGAATAGTATGCAATCATAAAGAAGAACAAAATCATGGCCTTTACAGCAACATGGATGCAGCTGGAGACCATCCTATTAAGCGAACTATCACAGAAACAGAAAACTGAATACTTCATGTTCTCACTCATAAGCAGACCCTGATCACTGGCCACATGAGCACCAGGGTGGGATCTGCAGTTGCTGGGCATGGGGGAAGCAGAGGGAGGGAGGGAGGAGGGAGGTGGACACGTGTCAACACACTGGGTTCTAGTCCTATCAGGGAGATAGAGGGCCCGCTAGAAGCCCAAACTTCGCCTGCATGCAGCCTACTTATGTAGTAAATCCTCACTTGTACCCCACAACTAAAATAAAATAACAAAATGAAACAAAACAAGCCAGGCTTGGTGGCTCAGCCTGTAATCCTGCGCCTTTGGGAGGCTGAGGTGAGTGGATTGCCTGAGCCCATAGGTTCGAGACCCGCCTGGGCAGGCGAGACCTCATCTCTACAATAAATAAATAAAAAATCAGCCAAGTGTGGTAGCGCATGTCTGTAATTCCAGCTAATTGAAAGGCTGAGGCGGAAGGATCGCCGGAGCCCAGCAGGTCGAGGCTACAGTGGCCGGGAACGGCCACTGCACTCCAGTCTGGGCGACAGAGTGAGACTCCAACTCAAAAAAAAATTAAAAATACGTGTTTTTGTATCTCGGGCCCTCGGTCTGTTCTCAACAAGATGCTTCCACCTTCCGTTTGCTCCAAAATGTTACTGGGAAGCAGGGAGCCTGGGGAAGGATATTTGTTAGAAGAATGACTAAAATTATAAGACTCATGTAATAAGTCTATACTCTGCTCTGAGATCTTCTTAATGAATGATGTGCATGCACTTTGGTGCATGTATTTGGGGCCATCTTTTCTGGCTGCACTGGGGACACTACTTTTCACCTATGTTCCAGATCATTGCTCTTACCCAGAAAGGACAGCTTGACAGGAAATATGTCTCGTGCTGTTCTCAATGGCCTTTCGCGAGTGTACGTATCGGCTTTCCCACCTGCCTCAAGGTAGAGTGCAGGAACTATGATTTTGTTTTATTTATTTATTTATTCATTTAGAATCAGGGTCTCACTCTGTTGCCCAGGCTGGAGTGCAGTGACGCGATCATTCTTCACCAGAGCCTCAACCTGCTGGACTCAAGCAATTAATCCCTCTTCCTCTGCCTCCCAAGTAGCTGAAACTCCTGGCATGCACCATCATGACTGGTTAAGTTTTTGATTTTTTTTTTTTTTGTAGAGACGAGATCTTGCTATGTTGCCCAGGCTGATCTCAAACTCCTGGCCTCAGACGATCCTCTTGCTTCGGACTCCCAAAGTGCTGGGTTTACAGGCCTGAACCACCAAGTCCAGCCAGGTTTTGTCTTATTCCATTCATTTGTCCAACAAATAAATACCAAGCACCTAACATTGCAGGTATTACAGCAGGCTGCAGAAATGATAACAAGTGTGTGGATATGAAATTTTATCATTGTCAAAATGTTTGTGGGTAAATTACCTCATTTGTTCCTCTAAGTGACTTTGTGAGGCAAGGGATCTTGTTCCCATTTTATAGACCAAAAAAAAGGAGGAGGAAGAGGAGGAGAAGGAGAAAATGCATAAGAAAAAATAAAGGGAAGAGAAATGCTGTGTTTATTAACTGACTCAAAATCTCTCGACATCCCATCCCAGCTAGGGTCACAGAGGGACAACACATCCGGGGGGCGTGGACCTTGCTCTGGGAACATGCTGGGGTTTGTCCAGCCCAACCCTGCACACAGAGTCACTTAGTCAATGCTTGGAAGGAAGATAATTTTGATGGTGGTGAGATTTCAGACCATCTCTGGTCATGAGAAAGAAGATGGTATTTCCAGGAACCAGAAGAAAGGAGAAGATTGAAGACACTGTCCAGGGGAGGTGGGACAGGCAAGAGCTGAAGGAAAGTGGTGTGGGGAGAGGGCAAGGTGACAGAGAGGAGGTTGCAGAGGGAGGCTTAGTGCACAGAAAGCAGAGGCTTACGCGATCCAGTGATGGTCTCCGCATGACACAAATGGGCACCAAGGAAAAGGAGACATGACTCTGTATACATCCACCAGTAACATCCCACCAGCCCAGTTTTCTTGATTTCTGGCAGTGTTTTGAAGGTATTTCAGGCCCAAGTTCAAGGCAGAAACCAGCCTAGAGCCTTCTGTTTCTCAACACATCTCTTTCCTGTTAGACCAGGCAAGTAAAAGCCTCCTTATCGATGATCTTGCGGAGGCTTGGTGACGGAGGCTTCACAGATCAATGAACCAGGTGTTTACTGGCACTCTGTCATGTCACACCATGGTGAGGGACAGTGACGATGAGGAGGGAGGTCTGGCTGACAGCCCACGCCGTGTGTCAGTGGGCAGCACCACGCTTTCCACTGGGCTACCCGGTGAAGCAGGTTATACCAGAGTAGGATGTGAGATCAGATAGGTAGAGCAAGACCATATCACAAAAAGCCTGAAGAGGGATGGTCAGTCAGGAGACTTCAGTTAAAGTCTGGCAGCATGGTAAGCATCCAGAAATGACCTGTTGAAGGCATGTATGCATGATTTAAAGCGAGTGCATTGTCCCAGACACAGGACACGGTCATCTTCTCTAAATCATTGGGTCCTAGGTGTGTCCAAGTGCAATTATGTTAAACTTGAGTTGTGTCAAAGCACAACTGTGATATTCACATCTCTGTAGAATTGTTGTGAGATTATGAGTAGATAGAGGTTTAACCTTGGCGCGAAGATGGTGACTTTTAGACTCCCTGAATCTATTGGATCACTGGGAAACAGAGGAGGGGATGCCGGATGGGAACAGTGCTTGGGACATAACAAGAGCAGGCCATACTAATTGCTGAATAACAGAGACACAGATTCTCCTCCCACGGGGAACGCCCTCAGGGTGTGCAGCCAGAGACAGGGAGACTCAGGCAGCTGGTGCACCAGCAAGCCTCTTCTGTAAAATCCACACTCACCACCAAATCTTAAATTCCATGATTCCTCGTGCCTTATGAATCCTAAAATGCTTGCCAGTCTACCTCGCTTATCTTGACAGAACCATAAATTCGCTGTAGACAGAGCCATAAACTCGCTGGTTTCTGAATCTTACACCATAGTCTTTTGAAACTTGGACAGAGTGATGGGTTTTGAACTTGTACTCAATGAGTATATCCAAAGTCTCTACCGGTTACTTCTTTCTCTATATTCCCAAATAAAATGCCAACCCAGCTGATACAGCTAAGAGATTTGGAATCCAGAGAAACCACAGGCTTACACCAGTGTTAAATGATGAAGAATGTGCTGGGTGAGGGAGGGCACTACCCAGGAAAGCCTTCAGCAGAGGAAGTCTCTTCAGAAACCTTCCTGGGTAGAAGGATAGCCATCTTGCGTGTCTCTCCTATTCCTCTTCCTGCCTCCTATCTGTACATAAACCAGGACACATTTATCAGACCAGTGTCAAACAGCTGCCCCTTGGTATGGCAGCCCAATCTCAATATTTCAATGGAATAAGAAATTGACTTGTGCCAAGGTCCTTGTCTCAGTGAACAAATAGCCCGCAACCAGAACCAGTAGTGGGAGTCATCCAAGAGGGATGAGGTAGATGTAGCAAGACCCACACAATGGGTAGAATAGCCCTTGCCCCCTGGATCCTTTACATTTACTCCCATGACTTTTGTCTGAATCTCAGCACAGTTGAGAACAGCAAGTCATTTCTTCGACCGTCCTTCCCCTCCCATAGTGAGAGACTCTGGCAGGAAGACACTGGACCTTTTCGTGAAGACACTGTGCTTTTGCACATTCTTTGTGCCTCTTGACCAAAACCATCATTCAGCACTAGCGTAAGCCTGTGGCTTCTCTGGATTCCATATCTCTTATCCACTCAGTTGGCATTTTATTTGGGCAATATAAAGGAAGGAGTTACTGGTAGAGACTTTTGGATATACTCATTGAGTTCAAGTTCAAAACCCATCACTGTCCAAGTTTCGTTGATTCCAGTTCCCAGGTAGATATTCTAGAGGTCACGGACCTCACAAGTTCATGCTGTCTTTCTCATTATTTTTTTTAATGCCAGGAAGCAACTATACAAGCCCACACTTTCTTAAAGTAAGTTCTGAGGACTGAATGGAAGGGATTGAGGAAGAAGAGTAAGAGCATAGTAAAGACAGATTGAAACCAAGTCCTCGTAATTTTTATTTTATTTTATATTATTTTATTTTTTTGCCCCCACCTGGGAATTTGCCACCCAGACACATGATGCTAAAAGCTCTCATCAGGAGGGTGGCCGTTCTCTCTCCTTTTCACCAAGAATTCCAATCTACACATTGACCTGCACTGTACCCTTTCATTGGGGCTGTTTACTCCGTGTATCAAACATCTTGCCTCTCAAGACAAGCGTGTTTAAGATTTGAAGGCTGAGACTTTTTTTATGAGGGCTGATGGAATCTGCCTTCTTTACATCCAGGAAGAATAATCTCAGCTTGTACCTTTTCCAAACAAAGGCAGCAGCATGTCTCCTACCCTGGAGGCAAAGGTAGAGCTTTATCTCGGGGGATCTTTTATTGCTGGAGTCAACTGTTTTTGCAAGCACTTGATGGCAAGCACCCATGCACAACAGGATGTGGTTAGACAGTCAAAATTCATAGATCTTGGTAGCCCTATGGGGTAAGATTGAACAAAGTGTCTGAAAACCTCCACCAAAAATATGCAGGGCTTACTGACAATGTCAAAACATGCAATTTAATTCAACATGTATTTATTTAATGCCTGTCATGTGTGAAACATTGTGCTTGATGCTGGGGGGGTGGGGGGGGTTAAAAAGAAAAAAGACGGTCCCTGCCGTGAAATGAGGGAATAATGTGCAACACACCCAAATGAGGGAATAATGTGTAACACACCCAGACTGAAACAGACCTTGTTTAAGCTCCATTCTGGAAGGTGTGTAGTTTTCTGCATTCCAGTTATTAGGTAGGATCAACTCCATCCAGACAACCATCTAATGTGATGTCTGGGAAGGTTCTTTAATTAAGAACCTTCAGAACATACTAAAAGCATTCACTGGGGAAACACTGGACTTAACACCAGATGCAGAATCAGATGCATGTTACCATACAGGTCATGTAGAAATCCCTCAACAGGCAGGGCATGGTGGGTCACTCCTATAATCTCAGCACTTTGGGAGGTTGAGGCAGGAGGATTGCCTGAACCCAGAAGTTTATGGTCAGCCTGGGCAACACAGAGAGACTTTGTCTCTACAGACATTAAAAAAAACTTAACAGGCATGGCGGCACATGCCTGTAGGCCCAGCTACTAGGGAGGCTGAAGTAGGAGGATTTCTTGAGCCCAGGAGTTTGAGGCTGTGGTGAGCTGTGATCATGCCACTGTACTCCAGCACGGGCAAC
>NW_007247765.1:986692-988423 GCF_000164805.1 Carlito syrichta | reverse complement strand
TTCTTAAGCACTCAACTTCAGCTGGCAGCCTTTGGTTTCTGAGAAACCATTCTACATCCTTAGCATCCGGGACCTGGTGGAACACCAGTTTGTGACCAACAGGCCTCAGTCCTGATGTGCTCAGGGCCCTCTCTGGGGTGGCCTAGGCCAGCTTCCCCTTTTCTGTGGTCGGTACTTCCCCTTGCCTCTCTCCAGGCTGGGCTATTCATCTTGCCTCCCCACACTCTGTCCCACACTGACTGTCCCGGTCCTTCCCTCTCGTTTGAGGACTAGCTTCTCTCACAAGCAAGAGTTAGCTTGGGTTGTTCTCTGCCCTTCTAGTGCTCTGGGCTACCTGTGCCTTTAGAAAGATGATGGTAGGGAAGAAAGAGTAAGGCAGAAAGAGTGACTTCTGGTCATTGGGAACCAAGATAAAGGTGGATTCTGCCTAGAGAAAAACAGACTCCAGATGCCTCCTGTGTGAATGGTAGTGGCTTGTTTTCCAACTTGGCCTTTGACTCCAGCTATCGCAGAGTTGGGGCAGGGCATGGGCATGAGTGGCAATGCACAGGAAGTCATCACAGGGCCTAGGAAGGCAGCCATGTTGATTTCATCTCACACATCCTCTTTCAATTATCTTCAGCAGTCATAGCAAAGAACTGTGACCTACATGCCATATGCATGTCCCCATAGGACTGTCTTTTAGGACATGAAACACTGCCATTTCAAGCACTGTAACTGGCACTCATCAATATGGAAAGTCGGTTCTTCATCTCCACCTTCCTCATGTGCTTTTTGGTCTTAGGCCTCCACAGCTGGCTCACTCCCTACTCCAAGCCTCCATCGCACTCTGTGGTGATGGCCCAGGTCACGGCAACAAGACTGTGCGTTCCCAGAGGGCAGGCTTTATTTCTGAGGTGACCACAGGCTACTCCTACCCAGCACACCACCAGGCACAGCAGGAGTGGTTATTTACAGCATATGAACAAATGCAAAAGCAAGTCATTAGCTTTCTGGTGAGTCTCAGGGTAGGGGGATTCTTGCCCTCACCCCATCCTGGACTCCATAATATCCCTATGTAAATCCTAAGCTCCCAGAGGAAAATCATCAGGACTGACAGGAAACAGGTGGAACACTCAAAGGTATCTAAAATCTGTCATGAAAATTGTGAAGCACCTGCCACCATTTATTCTTCTATGGAGTGTTTCTTTCTTTTCTCAAGAAGGCAGAAAATTAGCCAGGCTCGGTGGCTCAGCCTGTAATCCCGTGCCTTGGGAGGCCAAGGTGAGTGAATTGCCTGAGCCCACGGGTTCGAGACCCACCTGGGCAACTTGGCGAGACCTCACTCTACAATAAATCAAAAAATTAGCCGGGCGTGGTAGCGCGCACCTGTAGTTCCAGCTACTTGAAAGGCTGAGGCGGAAGGATCGCCGGAGCCCAGCAGGTCGAGGCTGCGGTGGCTGGGAATGGGCACTGCACTCCAGTCTGGGCAACAGAGTAAGACTCCAACTCAAAAAAAAAAAAAAAAAAAGAAGGTGGAAAATGAAAGAAAATAAATACCCTGAACACCATATAATGGTGATATCCACAACAATCACGATTATTATGGCATTTGGTCTATGCTTAGGACATAGCACATTGTGGGGTCCTCAGGACAGAGCTGGGTTCGAGTTCTAGCTCTGCTGTTTACCAGCTAGTGGGTAACTGTGGTGGGTGGAGTTATGTCCTCCTGAATTTCATATATATATATAT
>NW_007247765.1:968863-986580 GCF_000164805.1 Carlito syrichta | reverse complement strand
CCTTCCAAGTAGCCGGAATTACAGGCATGCGCTACCACGCCCAGCTGATTTTTTGATTTATTGTAGAGATGAGGTCTCGCTGCCCAGGTGGGTCTCAAACCTGCGGGCTCAGGCAATCCACTCACCTCAGCCTCCCAAAGGCGCAGGATTACAGGCTGAGCCACCGAGCCCGGCTTGAATTTCATAGATTAAAATCCTTAACCAAGCTTCTGTACCTCAGCACAAGACCTTACAAGGAAATAGGGCTATAGCAGATGTAATTAGTCAAGGTCGCAGTAGGATATGGTGGGCCCCTAAGCAAATAGGATCTGTGTCCTTATAACAAGGGGAAACTTGGATGCAGATGTGTGCCCACTGGGGAATCCCACGTGAAGATCAGAGTTTTGTTACCACAAGTCAAGGAACCACCAGAAGCTTGGAGAGAGGCCTGGGACAGAACGTTCCCAGCATCTCCAGAGGGTGCGCAGCCAGGCCAAGACTTTGATAACAGTCAGTCTTCTGGCCTCCAGAACTGTGAAGCAATAAATTCCTGTTGTTGAAGCCACCCGACTTATAGTACTTTGCTACAGCATCCTCAGATGACCTTTGGCAAATTAATCTCTTCAGGCCTTGGTTTCATGTTTTAAAAACGAGATCAGTAATTTTTCCTCCTTTACGGAGTTGTTGTGAGAATTAAATTAGTTACTATTTGTGTGGTGTCTGGAACAGCTCTTTCACAGAAGACCAGCAAGGTCTTGGAATGATCAAACTTTCCTCCTGTTTCATGTGGCAGGGATGGCAGCAGATGTCACCAATTCTGACAGCTCTAATTTATGACCCATGGTTTTGTTTTGTTCGGGATGTTTCATAATTTAGCTTTGGTGAGAGCACGGACACACAACAGGACAGAGGTAGTCAGTAAGAGTATTGAGTACAGGTGTTGTGCAGTGACTTTTAGTCACTTGCCACCAACCAACCAACTTCCCCTCATGTGGCACAGAGCTATGAATCCCACATGGCCGGGCAGGACCTACAAGGAGAAGCAGTTTACATTCTCTTATTGTTTCCTGATACTGAAACTCCAACAGTAAAATGATTCTAGAGTTTCCTCAATTTCTTCTGAGCATGTCTCACTGTTCCAAAACACACAACCCGGGAAGCTCAAAGGAGCAGGCTAACTTTAAAAGAAAGAATATACATAGGGCCGGGCTCGGTGGCTCAGCCTGTAATCCTGCGCCGTTGGGAGGTTGAGGTGAGTGGATTGCCTGAGCCCGGGGGTTCGAGACCCATCTGGGCAGCGAGACCTTATCTCTACAATAAATCCAAAAAAAAATCAGCTGGGTGTGGTAGCGCATGCCTGTAATTCTGGCTACTTGGAAGGCTGAGGCGGAAGGATCGCCGGAGCCCAGCAGGTCGAGGCTGTGGTGGCCGGGAGCGGCCACTGCACTCCAGTCTGGGCGACAGAGTGAGACTCCAACTCAAAAAAAAGAATATACATAGGAATGAAGGGATGAAACAACTTTTGGGGGAGGCAGCACATGAATGAAGCCAAAGAAAAGTCAAGAATTATCCTTTTTTCACTTTAAACAAAGAAGCCTCTGCTTAAGCAACATGATCCTCTCAGCTGCAGGCCGTCCGTGACCCTTAACTAGTTAAAATATATGTGGGTAGCACAGGTTTTTTTGGGAAATGTGAGCAAATGTTTCTACCTGGTCAAAAGAACCACTAGGAAATT
This sequence comes from Carlito syrichta, assembly GCF_000164805.1. Taxonomy (NCBI): domain Eukaryota; kingdom Metazoa; phylum Chordata; class Mammalia; order Primates; family Tarsiidae; genus Carlito; species Carlito syrichta. The sequence continues at coordinate 984,866 of NW_007247765.1, read as the reverse complement.
CATTCATTCAGTCATTCCACAAGTATGTATTGAACACCTACTGTGTGCTAGGTATGATTTTAGGCATTAGGGATACAGCAATCAATAACTCACAGAAGTCCATTTCTTCATGGAATTTATATTCTGATGAGAGAGAAAGATAACCTACGGAACACATAAGCATGACATATAGTACATTAGAGAGTTATAAATGCTAAAAAGAAAATCAAAGCAGAGATATGTGTGGGGTGTGGGATGCATCAGGGATGCAAATTAGCCTGTACCATATCCAAGTAGAAATGCTGCACAAGCAATTCTTCACGTGAGTCTGGATTTCATCAAGAGGTACACACTGGTGGTATGATCTATACACTGTCAATATACAGGTGGCATTTAGTGTCCTAAGACTGGAACACCCAAGGAGTGAGTGTAGAAAAAGATGCCCAATACAGAAGTCCCTCAAAAGATTAGAAATAGAATCACCCTTTGATCCAGCAACCCCGCTTCTGGGTAGATGTCCCCCCCAATGCTGAAATCTGCATCTTAAAGAGATGTCTGCATTCCCGTGTTCACTGTAGCCTTATTCACAATAGCCAAGACATGGAAGTAACCTAAATGTCCACTGACTGGTGATTGGATAAGGAAAATGTGGCTTCTACGTACAATGGAATGTTATTCGGCCTTACAAAAGAAGGGAACCCTGCCATGTGTGACAACATAGATGGAACATAGAAGGACAAATGATGCATGACCTCACTTATATGTGGAGTACCGAAATAGTCAAACACATGGAAACAGAGTAGAATGGTGGTTGCCAGGGGCTGGGGGAAGAAGAAACAGGAAGATGTTTGTCAAAGGGTACAAAGTTTCCGCTATGCAAGACAAATAAGATAAGGATATCTACCATACAACATAGGGCCTATGACTGAGAAAACCGAAATATATGCTTACAGATTCGCTAAGATGGTCTATCTTGTGTGAAGTGCTCTTATCACAAAAGGAAAAACCAACAGCAAAGCGGGTGGGAGGCATCTTGGAGGTGATGGATATGTTTAGGGTGTCCAAAGTGGCAATGCTTTGATAATTTCATGAGTATGTACTATGTATCTCCAAACACATCACATGGTATGCTTTCTATAACTGCAGATTTTCACATGCCAATCACAGCTCAAAAAAAAGAGAGAGAGAGAGAAAGAAAGAAAAAGAAAATGTTCAAACACTGGGTCTGAGGCTCTCCAGTGGTCAGAGTTCTGGACTATCAGGATAAATCAGCAAAAGAAATGGAGAAGGAGAGGTGAGGGCAGGGAAACTAGGAGGCTCCTGAGAGGCAAGCAGAGGGTGGTCCTGAGCCTCAGAGGATGCACCATCTGCCAATGGGGAAGGTCCAATGAGGTCTCAGAGTGCTGGACTTGGGAGACCGCTGATAAGCTTGACAACAGCAGCTTGAATGTAGAGGTGAGGCAAAAATCTGATTGTAGAATTCAAGAAAGGAACAGGAGACAGCAAGCCCTGACAACTTCTCAAGGTGCTTTGTCCTGGGAGGCACGACTGAGAGGAATCCCTTGACCTGCCCTGACTTTCAGAACAGCAGACACGGTCACTGGAACTGTCCTAACTGGAATTCCAGGATGCAGTCGGGAGAAGACAGGTGCCCAAGGTCCCCAATTTGGCTGTTTTGCCCAAAGTTTACCCTGTGAGTCCTCTTCAAACTGTGAAGACTGACTGCATTCTGAAAGCTCTTGGTAGAAGGCTCATCCCTGAAGTCAAAAGGCTTCATCACTGCAGTCAGACAGACCATTTCCTCACACAAGCCCCAGACACCAGCAGGGATGCTGTGACCCTTACGGACGTGCTATGCTGTCTCCTACCAAACACCAAGGGCCTTTAAATAACGAGGTTGTAAGCTGGACATGGTGGTTCATGCCTATAATCCCAGCACTTTGGGAGGCTGAAGGGGGAGAATCACTCAAACCCAGAAATTCAAAACCAGCCTGGGAAAAACAGCAAGATCTCCTCTCTATAAAAAATCAAAATACTAGCGGGATCTGGCAGTGTGGGACCATAGATCCAGTTACTCCAGAGATTGAGGAAGGAGGATCGCCTGCCTGAGTCCATGAGGTCAAGTCTGTAGTGAGCCATGATCATGCCACTGCACTCCAGCCTGGGAAACAGAATGAGACCCCAACTCAAAAAAAAAAGACTAATGAGGTTTGTAAGTTGGTAAGAGTCAATGCACCACTCTGGTCAATGCATCTACTCTGGAGATGTAGAGCTAATTAATCTCAACTAGGCAAGTTTCCAACTTTCTCAGAGAAGTTCCTTTACACCTAGTCTAACTCAAGGCAAGGACCACAGCCTCTGACTTTAATTCCAGGGTTGAGAAGGTGTGAGACATTCCTTTACTGCTAGTGAAAGAGGCATAAGTAAATTAGCACCAGCATGCAAGGGGTTAAAGAAACTCACAAGCTTCTCTCCTGAGTTTCCAGAGGGTACAGTTGTAGACGTGGTTTTTCACAACTGTGATGCTTAAGAGGACACAAGCTCACATACGCAGGACTGGAGAGATTGTAGTGGCTGTTGGTTCCAAGGGCGCACAGTAACAGGTAGCACATCCAATGCTTTTGTTGCATCCTCACCAGAGTCCTGTGAAGTAGTTGCTTGCATTAACCTCATTTCACATGCAGAAGGCACGAGGCTCAGCAAAGCCACACAGCCTCCCACCCTGGCCACTGGGGTCACAGGCCATGGCAGCTACAACCTCCTCCATCCAGACCCGGCACCTGCAATTGCCACGGACAGACAGAGCCCAGCCTCTGGGAGAGGTCTGGCGTCCAGAAACTAGACTGCCTCCCTGAAAAGCTTTCAAAAATGCTTTGGCAATTGTCAATGCCCTTTGACAGTCCGTATTTTAGAAATGCTTTATTTGCAACTCCAGACTCACAGAGGCATATATGAGGGGGAGACCAAAAAACCCAGACTTCATTTGTAAAAAATTGTGTATTATTCTTACATGTTTAAATTTCAGACACCTGCAAGTTAATCTCCGTTGGGTGCAATACACTTATCAAGATGCTTTTTCCACTGCTCAAAATGGTTTTTGAACTCATCCATGTTGAGTTCTTTTCTTTCACCTCTTCCACATTGGCAAAATGTTTCCCTTTGAGGATTTTTTTTCATTCTGGGAAATAAAAAAAAATTGATCAGGGCAAAATCCAGTGAATAGGGAGGGTGGGGCATGGGTGAAAGGTGCAGGGAACAGTCAGAAGGGCACCTCCTAGGATGGCACTGAATACTATATAGAACCACACAAAGACAACAAAGGCCCTAAGCTCCAGCTTCTCCCCATACGGTTTCGCGTGCAGGCTAAGTTTAAACCTTCGCGCGAATAATTTCTTCCTCTAGGAATACTACCTCATAGCCTCCTCCAATAAAGCCCAAGCACGGCACTGGCCAGCCCCTGCCAGGCCCATAAATATAGCCCTCTCCCTACATATATCTCTCTCTCTCCCTCTTTCTCTCTCTCTCCCTCCCTAACCCCCTCAGCTATAGACCCTTTTCCTTTTCCCTGTAGCCGCCACTTTAATAAATCTCTTGGTCCCTAATGGGTGTGGAGTTGTTACTGACATCTAAATTCTTTCATTGGTGCCATGACTCAGATCGGGTCTCTTGCCCTTGTGCGGGTCTCTCTCACCCTTGGGCGGGATCCCGATTTGGCGCCGATGGCCACTCCAACCCTCCCAGACCTTCCCCACCCTTTTGAATGCCCGAGCCGCATCCACCAGCGATCGTTGGATAGATAAGGCCCCCTCCCCCAAACAAGGAAGCCTAAAATTTGCCAGGGATCACCGGAGGGAACTGACCTCAGGATCCAGCCCCTCTGGCCTCTCGGAGAGGAGGAACGTACCCTGCCTCGGTCTTCACAGCCACCGTGGACCCTAAAGGCTTCCACCCCAACTAATATTCCCAAAGAGATAAGCCGGAAACTTGCCAGGGATCACCAGAGGGAACTGACCTCAGGATCCAGCCTCTCCGGCCCCTCAGCGAGGGGGAACACACCCCACCTCGGTCTTCACAGCCACAGCGGACCCCGAAGTCTCCCTCTTCTATTCCATCTCTCACTCCCCTAGGGGCTCCCACATTGTTGGGAGCCGGCCACGGAGGTCCACTGAGCGTTAGGGATCAGGAAGGGCCGTTGACCCCGAGACTACTAGGATGCGTTCAGGAGCTATTGACCCCATTTCCTCCCCCTTTCTACTCAGCACTAACCAGATTAAGCTCCTGTGAGCTCACAACATAAAAACTCTGAGACCAGGACGAACACAAGCTAACTTTAGAAGCTCATTGCTCCCATTCTTCCACAAACTGCAGTTTTGGCTTTCACACACTTATAATTCAAACTCGTGTCACATCTAAGAGCCTTAGTATTGGTCACAGGCTTCTGGGTCATGATCTTAGGATTTATTGAAGGAGTAAATTGTAAAATATAGTTTTAGAAGACAGCCATTTTGTTGAAAGAATGAGGCTGGGTTATTGCAGGTAGCCCACTGTGAACTTTGGACTGGGCCACATTCCAAACGTTCTGGGATGGGCCACTTTAGTTTGTAAAGTAAGTACTTAAGTCTCTATAGAATTGTTTAACTTAGTATTAGTATGAAAAGGGTTTATAGGCAATATGAAAAGGGTTTATAGGTAGTCATGGATTAAGGTTTCATGGATTAGGTTTAACATCTGTTATGGGATTATACCTGAAAGAACATCTGGTGGGTGGGGAATGCCCCTCACACACCTGACTGTGTATAAAAGACCCATTGTAATTCCTAATAAACGGCTTCTGCACTAGACAGGGGTCCAGTCTCTTTCTTTCTCTCTCTCTCTCTTTCTTCTTCCCCCCAATCGCCGATGCCATCTCCACCTTTGGGGTACCCTGAACCTGGCTGGATCTGTACTCCGGTACCACGTCTGTTGGGCAGCAGCGGACCTCAGAGGTTCCCACATCTGCTAGCCTATAGCGGATTCTGTAGGGTTCCCACTCCCCCAGGGCTCCCACATCTGTCAGGCAGCAGCAGACCTCAGAGGCTCCCACGTCTGTTGGCCCACAGCGGACCCTGCAGGACTTCTGTTTCTATTCGACCGGCAGAAATCGTGAATACACTCCCCACCCGCCGCTTGGTCAAGTGCTCTCTGTCTGTTTCGAAAATTCCTAGCGCTAGGTGCCTTGACCCCTTGGTTCTCCAGGAGAACTCTGGTTGTGCCAAACCTCTGTGACGACAGACTCTGTCACAGCCACACTGCTCGGACAGCTGACTCTTCAGGGGATGCCCCGTCTAGTCCACCTGTCCCACCATGGGAGGCTCATCATCCCTGCTGGCCGATTCCCCCCTTAAATGCCTCTTAAACGATCTCACTACACTCTCACTCACTTCCAACATTAAACCCAAGCATTTAATCCACTTCAGTACCCAAAATTGGCCCACCTATCACTTAGACAACCAAAATAAGTGACCTCTACAGGTCCCTAAACCCCGACATTATATGGGACCTCTATAACTTCTGCAAGCATTCAAAAAAGTGGGCAGAGATTCCCCTCCCTTCCCCGTCCTGCTTACGCTGCCACCTCTCTCCTCTATCTCTAACTTCAACCCTGAAGATAAACCTCCTATAGTCTGCTTTTGCTATTCCACTCTCCATCAGTTTCTCCTCCTTCTCAACCTCCACCTTTATCTGCAAAGAAAGGGCTGGTGTCTACGGCCATGGCACCTCACCCTGGCCTTCAGTCTTTTTCTTTTATCTTCAGAAAGGGGACCAGTGCCAAAGGCCACGGCATCTGATCCCAGTCTCCAGTCTTTCTCTTTTGTCTTTGGAGGAATGGCTGGCATCTTCAGCCGGGACGACTAACTCTGGCCTCCAGCCTTTCTCTTTTGTCTTTGGAGGAGGGGCTGGTGCCAAATGCCACGGTGCTTGACCCCAACCTTCAGCCTTCTCACCCCCCTCCCCTCACTGCTTGATAACCCCTGGTGGCAGCCCTACCAGCTGCAACAAGTCACCACCCCCACGTGTACTTGGAAAACCCATTCAAGTTTCCACATGGCTTAATAGGTCTCTTCTCAAGGGGTTGGCTGGGACAAAAGGATGTTAAAAAATTCTTTGACTGGGACAAAAGGAGGTCAAAAAATTCTTCTTTGTTGTTTTCTTATGATAAATTTCTCTCAGATCATATCTAAACTGGGACTATATCAACCTTCTTTCCAGAGGAAAGTAAAGGGATCATGTAAATAAATCCTGTTAGCTAACTACAAAAAGGTGTTATTAAGCAGGTTAACTATGACAAAATAAAAGAGGTTTTTTAAAGATCAAATCAAAATTCAGCAATGTTTCTAAATTGCCTCTCTGAGACATTACAACAATTTACTAATATTGATTTAAACTCTCTGGAGGGATAATCTCTTTTGGCTGTGTATTTTACCTCCCAGTCAGCACCGGGTATTAGGCACAAACTCCAAAAACTAAAAAGGAGCCCACAAACCCCTCAACTAGAACTATTGGACACGGCCTTTAAAATCTTTAACAACCAGGAGGAGGAAGGAATGCAGGACCACAAACATAAGCGGGAAATGTTTCAACTTTTATCTACCGCTTTAGCAGGGAGAGCCACCACTGATAATCTTCCACCTTAGACGGTCGATAGCAGAAGGGGTACACAGCCCCTTCCCAGGTTTGTTTCCAATGCCATCAAAATGACAGCCAAAGACTACCAAGCCCCGCCTCTGGCAAAACCCTGTCCCAAATGCAAACTGCATGGACATTGGGCTCATGATTGCCTCGTTCACTTAGCCGGAGAGAGCACATGATCCAGAGGCTTGCTGAAAATGAGGGACACCAGGCATCTCGCACAATCTTAGAAGGAGATCTCTTGGGCTTGCTCCAGTCAGATTGACTTGCCCCTGGCTCAGTAGCCCCAACGTCTTCGGAACATACTATTAAACCAACCGAGCCTAGGGTGGAAATATCAGTAGCTGGCAGGGTTATATCATTTGTTATTGATACAGGGGCTACATGCTCAGTTCTACTTGAATTTCCTGGTCCACTCCTTCCTTCACCCCTTTTGGTTGTGGGGGTATAGGTCATTATATTCAGGCCCCTCACTACGCCATTACTTCCATGTGTTCTGGGAGATAAAATATTTCAACACTCTTTCCTTGCTATGCCAACGTGTCCAGCTCCATTATTGGGAAGGGACATTATGACAAAAATTAAAACTCGTATTATTCTTTACCCTAAGCCATCACCACTGTGCTTTTTCGGTGCCTTTTCTTTAGCTTTGGATTTCCCTAATAGTTCCACGTTGGATCCTATCTAAGCCCTTTCACTACATATAAACTTATTGCGTTGGTTAGAGCTCTGAGGTTAGGAAAAATGTAAAGAAAGTTGTTGGTGTAAGGTATGATTTTAGTAAGAAAGGATAAAGGAAAGATAAATAATTGTATAGGAAAAAATCTTGTATGGTACATTTTTGTTCTATAATAGAATGGCTGGTTAAAGAAAATATAGAACAAAAATAGAAGGTTTAAGCATGTCAAAAAATGGTATGAGTTTATTGAACATGGTAGGCGAAAGTTTGTGAAAAGAAGTAAAAGGAATTCTATAAAGACTCAGGCTTCGAAAAGGTTCCATAAATTTACCATTAATATAAATTACAGTAATGCTAGGCCTACATGCTACTCAAAGACCAGAACATGAGCTTAATTAACAATCTCCAAAAAAAATTTTCTCCTTTAGACAACAGAGGGGAAAAAAAAGAGACAAAATTCATCTATCCCTCCCCCACTGTCTTTGTTATAAAAAAAATTAGGGTTTTTTTCCAAAATCGTTGGACTATCATTTTGGCTAAATAAGTAACTTTTACAATAACTACTGGGATTTTGTTATAACATGCTTTTAAAAACTTTGGACTTAAACTCTTCAAGTTCTTGATTCAGTCTCTAGGGTGAGATAAGCAGCAAGCTCCAGGAACCACACCTGCCCCACACCCTTCTCCTGAATTCCCTACAGACCAGGTACAAGGATTACTATCCAATATAGAATGAATGGCAAAATAACTGAGCTTCACCCTCTAGCATATCAATTGTTGTAAATGTATATCAGACCTATTATAAAAACAAAGGAAACTGTTTTCTCTTGCTAATGTTTACCTGTTTTAAATTCTCAATTCAAGCTATAACCTAACTACATGTTTCCAATGTTTTCAATTTTTGTTTCTTCAGACTTTGTTAAATTGGCTATATTTCCTTGTTAAAGTACAACTACAAATAATTTACAAAGAAATATTTCAACTTATGTTAATGAATACATACAATTTACGGAACTTTCACTTTTCCAACATTGTTTTTTGGATGGGACATAAACTCCCCCTCCTTCTTAGCACACTGCCCCCCAGTTAAGCAAAACCCTAAAATTTATGGGGGATGTCCAAAACTCTCTTGCACGCTCCACTCTATAAACATAGAAAGGTTTGACGATGATAGAGACGTTTTTCTTCTCACTCCACAAGGCGGAGACCAATTCTACTTAAATGTCAAACATCCCTGGGATGACACGTGGGCAAAAAGCGTGGAAGGCAAAGTATACAATGGAATCCTTGACTCCACCCCAGCAGGAACCTTCAAAATTTACTGCACCTATGTCCGAATTCAGCCAAATATCCCAAACCTAGCCCCTGAAATAACAAAACAAGAGGTAATATTACAAACCTCCATACAACAGACAACCAAAGTCACCCCATTTTCCTGGCTCTCAGTAATCCAACAGGGAGCACGCTTTCTCAACTACTCACATCTAGGCAACTTTTCTAACTGCTTCCTAGGTGCATCCCTCAGTCACCCCCCATTTACAGCAGTACCATTCATAGGAAATCTTACCACCCCCCGAACACAAAATCCTACTGTTCATTTCCCCCCACTATCAGGAATTCCCCTGTTCACAACTTTAACTCAACCATCACTTGTCAACGTTACCTGTGCCCCACCTGGCTTCTTCCTCTGGTGCAACGGCACCCTTACCAAAACCTTTAATTTGTCATGTGTCCTAGTCATCCTGGTACCTCAATTAACCCTATACACACAAGGGGAATTTGCAACAAAATACACAATAAACAAACCTACAACAATGATATTATCACCCCACACCCACCAAAAACGGGGAGTCTCTCTTCCTATAATTGCAGGAGTCTCTCTTGCCTCTGCTCTGGCAGCACCAGGCTTAGGCAGCGGGGCTCTAGCATACAGCATTACCTCCCCCCAAGATCTCGCCAGTAAACTACAACTTGCATTAGAGGCTTCAGCAACATCCCTAGCCTCCTTACAATGCCAAATCACCTCGTTAGCCCAGGTCACCTACAAAACTGATGAGCCTTAGACCTTCTAATGGCTGACAATGGAGGTTCTTGCCTCTTTCTCGGAGAGGAATGCTGTTATTACATCAACAAAACGGGCCTAGTAGAAGAAAACCTAAATGTCCTCAGTCATCTAAGTGAAGAATTAAAATGGCGCCACCAACAGCCAGACTCTTCTCCTTTCACCTGGTTACAACACCCTCTTGTCACCTGGCTGGCCCCACTCCTAGGCCCTGTCATTCTAAATTGCGTTTTTTTGTCTAATAGCCCCATGTATCTTTAAATTTCTCCAACAACGCTTAATTGAACTCTCAAATCAAAACCTCAACCTCCTATTACTCAATAGTTATCAACCTGTCCCAGTAGAGGAGTCAACACCTCGTCCCTAAACATCACTTAACTTTTTTTTTAGATATGTTCTCTTCCAGGTTCTCTATTTACCTCCACAGTCTACTCCAAGACAGCTGGTTACTACCGCCCTCGTGCCCACTGGAGGACTGGCCAAAACAAGTCGCCACTCTACATTTACAAGGAACCTTCATGGTACTCTCACCTTCAAAAATCTTCACCTTCAGCGCCTATCTCTGGGCCCTATTCTGGCTGGTTCTGTGCCCTTCCCTCACCCCACCCCACAATGCCCACATCCAGCAGGAAGCAGCCAGAAGGAGTAACAACATCCCTCTCCCAAACAAACAGAAAATGTGGGAATGAAGGGCACAGGGAACAGTCAGAAGGGCACCTCCCAAGATGGCACTGAATACTATATAGAACCACACAAAGACAACAAAGGCCCTAAGCTCCAGCTTCTCCCCATATGGTTTCGCGCACGCGCAAAGTTTAAACCTGTGCGGGAATAATTTCTCCCTATAGGAATACTACCTCATAGTCTCCTCCAATAAAGCCCAAGCACGGCACTGGCCAGCCCCTGCCAGGCCCATAAATACAGCCCTCTCCCTACATATCTCTCTCTCTCTCCCCTGTCTCTCTCTCTCTCTCTCTCTCTCTCTCTCTCTCTCTCTCTCTCTCCCTCTCTCTCTCTCCCTCCCTCTCTCTCTCCCTCCCTAACCCCCTCGGTTACAGACCCTTTTCCTTTTCCCTGTAGCTGCCGCTTTAATAAATCTCTTGGTCCCTAACGGGTGTGGAGTTGTTACTGGCACCTAAGTTCTTTCAGTGGGAGTCATACCATTTTTGGTCAAAAACTGTTGAACACACTCAGCATAGTGTGGGCAGGTGCACTCATAAATCACCCATCATGAAATGGGCAAACACTTTGAAAGAATCCCCCCAAAAAAGAAATTTACTGAAGCCGATCACAGCCTCTCACAACAATGCCAGCCGGTCCACAGATGCCGATGGATTCCTAAAACACTTACCTAGTGGGGGAAGCCTGTACTACAAAGGGGCCTGGCCTCCAAAAGATGATTCTTGTTGTTTTGGTGTCCCCCTTGTAGATGGTGTGGAGGTAAGAGGTTGCTCCTTGTGCAAAGAAAACCTTATAAACATGGAGACATTTGTTTCTGGACAGAGCAGTTCTCTGAGTTTATCAAAAGAGACTGGGGTTTGGGGTTTGGTTACCAGCTCAGTGAAAGAACAAAGAATGAAAGGTAACTTCAACTTCCCCATAGCCTCTGTGCCCAGCGGGGATTTTTAATTTTTTTTTTTAATTGGGGTGGTTTTTTTTTTTTTAACAAGCCAAAGTTAAACACGATGTCCGTACTAAATCCCATAAAGAACAAATGGTCCATGGGAGGCTGAGATTCGGCACAGGACGTCAATAGTCATTGGCCTCCAGAACCTTCGTGGACCACCTGAGGGCAGATCCAGGCAAAGCTGTGAAATAAATGTTACCCTCATCAGATCTTCTTGACACCTCCTCCGTGAAGGAGTTCCTGGGCAAGCTTAGGGGGCCACATCCCTCAATCCTGCTGGCTGGGGCTTTGCTCCTAGGGGTTCCTCCATTCCTGCTCTCCTCACTCTCCTCAGAATTTGTGCCCTAGACTTAGTTTTGCTCCTTCTTAGGTGATGGCCCAACTGATTTTACTGGAACAGAGGACTGGTGTTTTCAGGGAGGAGAAGCATACTCCGATATCACCCCAGCCACTGCCAACCACTCATCCTTCACCCAGCTCAGACACTAGCCAGGCTTTTCCTTGTCCAGGTACAATCCAGTAAGGTCCTGAGATGGTTTACTAACCAGTTGGGCATCAAAGCTACTTACAGACTTATCGTCCAAAACCATCTTCACAGATCTGATCATTGGGAAGCAGGAATTAATTTCCCAGAGCCAAATGAGGTACTGATAAGGCAAAAATTCCTCTCTGAAAAGCTTGCTTTTTCTTACCCCAACAACTGTCACCTCTCCTCACCTCCCCCCACCAAAAAAAAACCCTCCCACAGTCCAGTCTAAGAATTTAAGCAGGGGTACTTAAGGGCCACACAGGTCTACCTGCGGACCCTGTTACTGTTATTTAATCACTGGGTTCGGCCAACAAGTGTCCTCAACTCCAAGACCAAGGTCACAGTCCCCACCCCACAGGTTTTGTGCAGATATAACAACTCGTGCGAAACCCTTAACATAGCACGAGGCCCCTAGTAAACTATGATCACTCCCTGAACAATAACAGCTACACTGCATGTAGCCCACGCAGGGCCAACCGCTGTTCTAAGTGCTTACTAGGCTAACTCATCTAATTTTTCACAACCACCCTAGTATATAGGTACCATTGTTCCCATTGGAGAGAGCAACACATGAAAGCACAGAGAGGTTAAGTGACTTGCCAGGGTAACACAGCAAGCAAGCCACAGAGTTGCACCTCAAACCCAAATCATCGGCTCCAGGCCGGCACCCTTGACCACAACCAACAAGTTCTATCACATTTGATAGGGGCTCCCTAAGGTACAACAATTCGGGTAGGATCTTATGGCAAAGAAAAGTTGCGTTGTCACATGGGGCAAAGGGAAGGTTGTATATGAACTGTGTCCCCAAAAGAAAGAAAAAAAAAAGAGAGAGAGTAGCAGCCTGAGTGTCTGGAGAGGGCTTCCACTAGAATGGAAACACCACACAGACACCCACAAGGGAAGGTCTTCATCTCTGTAGAGCCTTAAACTAAAACTTAAGGGACGATATTCCCCATTGGGCATGAAAAAAGTCCCCGTGAAGTTAGAAACTAATGAGATAGTCTATAAAAAGTGCTAATCAGGCCTGGCATAGTGGATCATACCTATAGTCCCAGCACTTTGGGAGGCAAGGCAGGGGGATCGCTTAAGCCCAGAAGTTCAAGACCAGCCTGGGCAACATAGCGAGACCTCATCTCTACAAAAAATACAAAAATTAGCTGGATGTGGTGGTGCACATCTGTAGTCCCAGCCACTTGGGAGGCTGAGGAGAGAAGATCACTCTGATTCTTTTAAACAGCATCTAGGTTCTTCATAAAAACTTCTTTGCAGGTAGGTCCAAAGACAGTGAGCCCCAGGTGGTCAAGGCTCCAGCCTGGGTGACAGAGTGAGACACCAACTCAAAAAAAATCCAGTCCCCCCCCAAAAAAACCCAAAGAGCTAATGAAAGAGTGGAGGGACACAAGGACACACATATTCCCAGAGTCGTAATTTGGCTGCAGCTGGGCGCTGGCACGTTGATGGCGACAGCTTGTCCAACATCAACCATGTGCACAATATTCTGAGGGCGTGTTGGATGGCAAGATGTTTTCTTGAATGGCATTCACAAAGGGGATGATTTTGCTTGACATTCTTTCCATTCACAAGGCCCCGATGACCTGTGTTTATCTCCGAGTGTCTACTGGTGGCGGCAGGACTCCCGCCTGGTGCTGTGTTTACTCTCGGCAAGTCCTGTCCCTCGGCTTGCCATGTTTCATGCACACTCATTGCACACTCAAGGAAGGAGGAGAGGAGGGGATAGAGAGAGAAAAACCTTCATGGAGATATGTCTGAACTTTTTTTTCCCAATAACTGTAAAGAAAATCTCCCAACTTGTGATTCTTGTAAACGGCATCTAGGTTCTTCATAAAACCTCTTTGCAGGTGGGTTCAAAGAGAGTGAACCCCTAAGCCCTGCACACAGGGATATATCTGGATGAACGCTGACCTGCCCCACAGTCGGCGGCCAGTCTCCAGGGACCCACGGGGACAGCACAAGCTGTTGGAGGTCTCCGAGGTGTCTGTGGCCCTGACTTCCATCTGTGAGCTTGCCAGTTGCCATGGGGACAGAAGTCCTTCAGTGGGAGAAGAATGATTCTTTCCAGTGCTGACGAAGTGCAGAGAAGCATCATTTTTTATTTTTTTTGCAAATAGTCCTCATAATTTCTACCAAAAAACTCTGAACGCCTATAACTATTTAAGAGTAGAAAGGAACGAACAGATGCAAGCTCCTTTTCCTTGCAGTTTTCTCTTTTGAGGAAGATTATAAATTATGCAGCAGGGGCCGGGCGCAGTGGCTCAAGCCTGTAATCCCAGCACTTTGGGAGGCGGAGGCGAGAGGATTGCTTGAGCCCACAGGTTCGAGACCAGTCTGGGCAACTTGGTGAGACCCCCGTCTCTACAGTATATAAAAAAATTAGCCAGGCGTGGTGACACATGCCTGTGGTTCCAGCTACTTGGGAAGCTTGGACGGAAGGATTGCCTGAGTCCAGCAGATAGAGGCTGCGGTGGCCATGAGCATACAACTGTGCTCCAACCTGGGCAACAGAGTGAGATTCCGACTAAAAAAAATTTATGAAGTAGGAAAATGGGTTCTCCCTGGTTGTGAGAGGCAAGCCAGCCATCCACACCGTATCCCTGACACTCTCAATCTAGAAATGTGTGATCAGGCTGAACGAAGACTGTGAAGAATGCCTGGGAAGATGCACAGATGTCCTCACTGCTTCCAGGGCCACCGCCCTACCTGTCTCAGGTCTGCAGGGGCCTCCTGGCCTGAGCTCACAACTGTAAAGTAGGCTATCTGCTTCTCAATCAGCACAAGGCCCAGCCGCCTCCCTGGCCTCCCTTCAGGTGTTGGGAGTTGACTTCCTAAACGACTTCTTTGACCATACAGATAAACTCTCATTTAAATTCAGGCACACCCACCCACTGGCTGATCAACAGAGACACGCCATGAATTGAATGATAAATAATACATGCAGACAAAGACAACACCAGCTCTTATTTGCAGATGAAAGAACACTAGAAAGTATTTCTGATGGAAATATGAAAGATTAAATTCTGGCAGAGAGTGGAGGAGGAAGTATTTTTTTTTTTAACTCCTCGAGAAACAACCTCATTGTTTCACTTTCAAAAAGACGCTTTCTGTCTTGACTTGAGAATTCAGTGGGTATTTGTAACTTGGGCCCCAGTAGAGAGGTTTGTCCCTTAAGAATAGAGCTCAAAGGAACAGACCTTTACTTGAGTTTAAGACGGGCCATCCGATGGTTCAGCCTAGCATCCATCTTCTTTTTTTTTTTTTTTTTTGAGTCTGAGTCTCACTTAGTAGCCCAGGCTGGAGTGCAGTGACATGATCACAGCACCACAACCTTGACCTCCTGGCTGAGGCAATCCTTCCATCTCAGTTTCCCAAGTAGCTGGGATTACAGGAATGCGCCACCATACCCAGCTAATTTTGTGATTTATTATAGGGTGACTAAAAACAGTTTAAATTATTCCTTTTAAAAAATCAACCCGCAGGCTCCAAACCTGCTAGACTTGGGATGTGAGAAAACTAAATAGCCACAAGTCACTTTCCTGGAAATGCAAGATAGTTAGATTCACAACCTTACCCCAACATCCTCTCTTTGTGAAATTATCGGTTTTCAGCTCCTGCTTATCACGTGTATCCTGGAGACAATTTGTTCTTTAAAAATCTGGTTTTACTAAACACGGCCTTGCAAATTCCAAAGAAAAATGTATAGCCATACAGCCCGACCCCCTCCCTAGCCTAAACTAACAGATAAAACCCCTTTCCTCTTTCTACAGGTTGCTCAGCCTTGGAGCATTAGCCCGCTGAGTTGCGCCAGTGCTAATAAACTGCTACTTCCTAAGACAATCTCAGTGTCATGGTATCTTTGTCTTCCTGCAACAGTAGAGATGTGATATTGCCATGTTGCCCAGGCTGGTCTCAGACTCCTAGGCTCAAGAAATCCTCCTGTCTCAGTCTTCCAAAGTGCTGGAATTACAGGTGTGAGCCACAGCACCCAACCTCCACTTTCTCTATTCTGGAATTTTCTGTTGGGGAACCATCCCTTTCTACTCTTACTCCATAGAGTCCAGTGGTGCTGTGTCCCACTGTCCACAGTGATGGGAGCAGCACTGAGAATATGAACTGAGCAGCCCAGTGAGATTTGGTTGCTAAGCTCTGCTCTTCTTTCTCCAAGGATGTGGGTCAGTAGGAGTTAACTTGGAGTGCTGATGGCTCGAGAGGCTCAGGAAAGCTCACCTGAGACCACAGAGGAAATGTCAGCTGAGACACAGGAAGTGACATGTGAGCCGCATGTCCCAGCTACTCGGAAGACTGAGGCAGAAGGATAGCCTGAGCCTGGGAGGTTGAGGCTGCCGTGAGCTGTGATCATTGTGATTGTGCCACAGCAGTCCAGCCTGGGCAACAGGGTGAGACCCCAACTCAAAAAGAGAGAGAGAGAGAAAGGGAGGGAGA
>NW_007247765.1:886870-968843 GCF_000164805.1 Carlito syrichta | reverse complement strand
GTAGGAGGGAGGGAAGGAGGGAGAGAGGGTGGGAGGGAAAGAGGAGGGAGGGAGGGAAGGAGGGAGGGAGAGAGGGAGGAAGGAAGGAAGGGTGGAAAGGTGGGCTACAGGGTCCTCCTCATGTAGTATAAGTCCCTGGATTCAGCCATTCCTGAAGCTGAACTGTCCTTACCATTCCAGCCACACACACTAATGAATTATTTCACGCTGAAGTCAGCTTCAGTTGACTTTCTGTCACTTCCAGTCAAGCTCGCAGTCAAGTGGAATACCAGCTCCACTCATACAACCTGGGCGGTGTTCCTGTGTAGAGAAACAGACTTGAGCTGAAAGCTGTGTGGAAAGAAGGTGGGGGATTACCACCCTCCACCTGGGGAGTTAGGAGCCCAGGAGAGGTGACTGAGAAGCCTCTGACCTTCTCGCTGGCATAAGTCCAACCTCCCCCGTAATGGGAAGGGTTCCAGGGGACTTGAGTGTATTGGTGGAACTGAGAGGTTCAGGGACCTAACTGAGGATTAGTCATTACTCTTAGCTTAAGCCTTGGCAGTTTAAAGAAGCAGAGGTGTGTATGGATGTGTAACTTATGAGGGGGACCCAAAAACCTGGAATTTATCGCCGGAGCCCAGCAGGTCGAGGCTGCGGTGGCCGGGAATGGCTACTGCACTCCAGTCTGGGAGACAGAGTGAGACTCCAACTCAAAAAAAAAATATTGTGTATTTATTCTTACATGTTTAAACCTCAGTCACCTTCAAAGTCCTCTCATTGGATGCAATACACCTATTGAAGCACTTTTTCCCATGCTCAAAGCAGTTTCTGAACTAGTTCGTTTTGATGCCTTTCAGTGCTTCTGCCGTGTTCTGTTTCACCTCTTCCACATTGGTAAAACACTTCCCTTTGATGACTTTTTTCATCCAGAGAAATATTAAAAAGTCGCTCAGGCAAGATCCGGTGAATAGGGAAGGTGAGGCACAGGGGTCATGACGGTTTGGGTCAAAAACTGCCGAACACTCAGAGGGTGTGGGAAGGTGCACTCGTAAATCACCCATCATAAAATGGACAAAATACATTGAAAGCATCTCCAAAAAAATTCACTGATGCTGAATGCAGCCTCACAACAATGCTAGCTAGTCCACGGATGCTGATGGGTTCCTAGAACACTAACTTAGTGGGGAATCCTGGGCTACAAGGGACCCACCCTCCAAAAGATAATTCCAGTTTTTTGGGTCCCCCCTTGTACATAAGCATATATAGATATATTTGTATGATTACTAATACACATATATAGTACTTGCATGGTTACTAATAGGAATGCAATCCTCTTGTGGGTATTAGTAAGAAGGTTTATCCCACTGACAGGCAAAACCTACATAAGAAAATTCAGGTTTATTGATTGATAGAGTAGGTTGTTTATTTATTAAGGATTTCACAGGATTAGGATCAAGAATTACAGGGCAGATGAGGCCCTCACCTAAGTTTAGGGGAAACAATTCTCAGGAGAGGATAAAGAAATGTAATACAATATGGAAAATGCAATTTTTTTTTTTTTTGAGTTGGAGTCTCACTCTGTTGCCCAGACTGGAGTACAGTGGCCACTCCGGGCCACCGCAGCCTTGACCTGCTAGGCTCTGGCGATCCTTCCGCCTCAGCCTTCCAAGTAGCTGGAATTACAGGCATGCGCCACCACGCCCGGCTGATTTTTTTATTTATTGTAGAGATGAGGTCTCACTGCCCAGGCGGGTCTTGAACCTGTGGGCTCAGGCAATCCACTCACCTCAGCCTCGGGATTACAGGCTGAGTCACCGAGCCTGGCAGAAAATACAATTTTAAGCATGCAAATTCACACAAAAATGAGAATCAAATAAAAACTATGAACATTACGGAAATACACAATCCAGGAAACAAGTGAACAAGATGGTGTTCTTATAAAGCCAGGAAGGGCCAGGTGTGGGGGCTCACACCTGTAATCCCAGAATTTTGGGAGCCTCAAGGGAGCCCAGGAGTTGGAGACCAGCCTAAGCAAAATAGCAAGACCTCATCTCTACAAAAAAATAAAAATAAAAAACTTAGCCAGGCATGGTGGTGTACACCTGTACTGCCAGCTATTCAGGAGGCTGAGGTGGAAGGATTACTTGAGCTCAGAAGGTTGAGGCTGCAGTGAGCCGTGATTGTGCCATGTATTCCAGCCTGGACAGCAGAGTGAGACACTGACTCAAAAAATAAATTGAATTAAATTAAAAATAAACACAATAAAATTAAGTAAAATAATAATAATAAAGGCAGGAGGGCTGACTGTCCCTAAAGAGAGGGAACTGTGACTGCTTTGAACCACGACGCTTGATAACCTCTATGTCAGTATTCAGGAAGATTCTTCCAGGGTGGACATGCAAAAATCCTGGTCCCTGGGAGGAGCTGGCGCCACAGGGTCCAGAAGTCATGCTCAGTGGATGAGTGCCCCCCCCATTCCTGCCACAGACGCTCCTCACCCTGTGGCTAACCCACCCAATCCTTTCAGCTTTACCTTCAAAACACATATGGGTCGTAACTCACTGGCATGCTTTGGTCTATGGAAGTTGCATCCAATCCACAGCCCGTGGGCCACATGCGGCCCAGGACAGCTAGTCATGCAGTCCCACACAATCTTTTAACATTACGTGAATTTTAGCATTGATTTTCTTCGTGACCCCACGTTTGGTTCCATTTTTGAAGTTCATAGTCACGCCTCATGCATGACATTGCTTTTTGGCAGCACATACATCTGTGAGCAGCTGTTTTCAGTGAGGAAGCACACAGAGAGCAAAATCCAAAACAAACATTTCTGACGAGCACCTTGAGAACTCATGAAGAATTGTGACCACTTCCATCAGCATCAATAGATTTGTTTTACAAAATCAAGATCAACTTTCCCACTAGTTTTTATATTGCTCTTGCTTTTCTAAACTTTGTAATAAAAGTCTAAAAAATAAAGGAAGTCTTATTGTGCATATAAATAACTATATTATGGAATGTATGTGCGACCCAAAACAATTCCTCTTTTTTTTTTTTTTTTTGAGTTGGAGTCTCACTCTGTCACCCAGATTGGAGTGCAGTGGCACGTTCCTGGCCACCACAACCTGGACCTGCTGGGCTCTGGTGATCCTTCCGTCTCAGTCTTCTAAGTAGTGGGACTTATAGGCGTGTGCTACCATGCCCTGTGAATTTTTGATTTATTGTAGAGACAAGGTCTCACCAAGTTGCCAGGGCTGGTCTCGAACCTATGGGCTCAGGCAAGCCACTTGCCTCGGCCTCCCAAAGTGTTGGGATTACTGGCTGAGCCACGGAGCCCGGCCAAGACAATTCCTCTTTACTCAGTGCAGCCCAGATTGGACTCCCTGATCTAGGGTTTCATCCGGCCTCACAGTTGCAGTGAACAACTCCTGATGGGCCTCCCTGCCTTCATCCTGGCCCTCCTACCATCTCATCTATAGACAATAGAGAGAGCCTTTAACAAGAATAAGGCCACATCACTCCTTGGCTAGAAACCTCTCCATCTCCCCCAGAAAAGCTACAGTTTTACCACAGCCTGGAGGCTGCCCCATCTGCCCACCGCCCACTCCCGATCACTCCCTGGCCTCACCTGCTCCCATGCCGTACCCCACTTGCTGAGCCAGCTTCACAGTCCTGCCCGCGCTTCCTCAAACCTCTTGCTGTACTTTGAAAGTGCCAGGCACAGAATCCTCTCAAAACCTGAACATTCTTCCCCTGGACACCTGGGGGCTAGACCCCTCACCTCCTTGCGGGCCTTTGAGCCCACGCCCCTTGTCGGCGAAGCCTTCTCTGAACACACCATTGACAATCACAAATTCTTCTCACTTACCTACTCCCCTGTTTCCCTTCCTGGCTTCAGTTCCCTCCATACCTCTTATCAGCATGGAAAATATGCAAAAGCAACGTTCCTAAAGGTATTCTTGGAGGTAAACCCAAGGAAAACTGATACGATGTATCGATATCTATATTTTTCTTGAGGAGGGCATCTAGGTAAATAAGATAATTTGAAAGTTACTGTTGTATTACTCTTTAGAGCATTAACTACTCTTGTATCTCATGTGCTAGTCAACTTTATTATGATTATTATTTTAGAGACAGGGTCTGGCTCTGTTGCCCAGACTGGAGTGCGTTGGCAGGATCATAGATTACTGCAGCCTCCGACTCCTGGACTCCAGCGATCCTCTCACCTTAGTTTCCCAAGTAGCTGAGACTACAGGCCACCAGGTCTAGCTAATTTTTAACTTTTTTTGTAGAGTCAGGGTCTCGTTACATTGCCTAGGCTGGACTCAAGCTCCTGGCCTCAAGCAATCCCCCGACGCTGACCTCTCAAAGTGCTGGGATTACGGGTGTGAGCCACTGCAGCTTGCCTACTCAATTTATTCATAAGGAAACCAGAAGAAAGACAAGAGCTAATTCAAAGAGCATCCAAATAAGCAGATTTATGCAGTCTGGGAAAAAAATATTGAAATAAGATTGCTAAATTAGATGCAAGAGTAGTTAAAGAGTAATACAACAGTAACCTTCAACTTATCTTATTTACCAGGATGTCCCCCTCAAGACAAAACAAGTTATCATATCAGTTTTTTGTGTTAACTTCCAAATTTACAGGCTGATAAACATCTAGGCCTTTGTTAGTTAAAGTATGTCCCTTGAGAATTGGAGGACCACCAGGGAAATTGTATAAAATACTCTATCTGCTGGATGCGGTGGCTCATGCCTGTAATCTCAGCACTTTGGGAGGCAGAGGCGAGAGGATTGCCTAAGCCCAGGGGTTTAGGACCAGCCTGAGCAACTTGGTGAGACCTCTTCTCTACAATAAATTAAAAAATTAGCCAGGCATGGTGGCATGCGCCCATAGTCCCAGCTACTTGGAAAGCTGAGGCGGAAGGATCAGCTGAGCCCAGCAGGTTGAGGCTGTGGTGACCATAGCATGCCATTACACTCCAGCCTGGACGACAAAGTGAGATTCCAACTCAAAAAAAAAAATTTTTTTTTTAATAAAATAAAATACTCTATCGTCAAAGTAAAGAAAACAGCTATCATTTAGGATTCTTTCCAAGCAAGGGATAAATTATTAGATTACACTTATTATGCATTTTGCTTGTTTATTTATTTTTAATTGTCTGTCTTACCTATTAGAATGTAAGCTCCAGAAACAAAGGTTTTTGTGGGTGCCTAACCCACAGAAGTTACTAAAAGAAAAGTGTAACTGAATGAAGGAGTTGCCAAATTTGGTTTTTAAAATGCTACCATATGGCTATTGCTAGCAGACAAGGGTGTTGTCTTGCTTTCTTTTTAAATCTCCTGAGGAGTATGCTGCCTTGTGTAAAGTAGGCGCCAATGTTCAGTGGCTGTCCTGAACTTAATTATCACCGAAAAACATTGCAAAATCTCGGTTTATAGTCGGATGCATATTTTCAAACAGTCTGGGTATGGACAAAAGCCTAAGAGTGTGTGAAGTTGAGTCAAGGGAAGCGTTTTGAGTTTAACCTTTGACTTGCTGATTTTAGAATGACCACTCATTTTTGTTGTTTGTTCTGGAAATCCTATTCTTGTTCACCTTTGGATGGAGAGCAGTCACTGTGAGTTCCATTCATAGTATTCTGCTAAACATGGGAGAGAAGTTTAAAGGATTGTCCAGATGTGATTTTGTTTCCCTCTGACTTGTCCTGAAGTTTCTGTGTCTGAGCAGTCCAAACATGGAATATGTCCCAGGGCAGGGATTAAAGGGTCAGAACAGAGAACATGAAATGATTACAACACATTTCAACCAGATGAAGAAATGCAAGTAAAGCATACATTTTTGCCTCTTTTATCTCTAATTGAATGGCCATGAGAAGGCCAGGCACTTTGGGAGGCTAAGGTGAGAGGATCGCTTGAGCCCAGGAGTTCAAGACCAGCCTGGACAACATAGCGAGACCTTGTCTCTACAAAAAGTGTAGCCAGGTGTGATGGCACACACCTGTAGTCCTAGCTACTCAAAAGGCTAAGGTGGAAGGATTGCCTGAGCCCAGGAGGTCGAGGCTGTGGTGTGCTGTGATCATGCCACTGCACTCCAGCTTGAGTGACAGAGTGAGACCATAATTCAAAAAAAAAAAATAGAAAAAATAAAGAAAGAAAAAGAAAGGCTAGTGAAAAACCTCATAGAGATACAAGTACACCAATAAACAGAGTTTTGTGATGTAATCAGACCTTTAAAAATCAAGGAAAAGCTGGTTGTGGTGGTGCATGTCTGTAGTCCCAGCTACTTAAAAGGCTGAGGCAGAAGAATCACTTGAGCCTGGGAGGGTGAGACCAGACTGGACAACATTGTGAGACCACCCCGCCCCCATCTCTACAAGAGTTAATAAAAATTAAAACAATTTTTTAAATTAAAAAAATAAAAGAGAGTCGACTTGAAGCATTAGGGAGAAGATGTTTGGTGCAGTGGTTAGAAGCCCAGGATTGGATAGAGTCAGGTGACTGGATTTCTGGCCAGCTCTACCACTTCCCTAGCTGTGAAGTCTGGACAAATTACTTCATATCACTAGGTCTCCATTTTCTCATATGGAAGTGCCTATTTTATCAGATGGTTATGCAGATACAATGAGATAATACGTGTGTTTAGCCTAGCACTTAACGTATTATAGGAGCTCTATAACTGTAAATCATTAAGATTATTATTTGTAAGTATTAAAAAAAAAACATAGACAATTTAGTTGCAAACAAATACCCAGACATGATTACAGTCATGCATGCCAAGGAAAAAGGCCCGTAGTAGGCCACGTCAGAGAGTTTTTAGAGGAAAAGAGAATGGTGAAAATACCACTGTTAAATAAAAAATGAACATAATGCCTAGCTAAAAACCCCTGAACTCTTTTCTGATTATTAACTAAGACTCAATTGGGCAAATGAATAACTGATTTCTTAGGCCAAATTTTCATCTCACTAAAATTCAGCAGAAATTTACATAAATCTATGCTGTTGTCAGGTGAAGGTGATGGGTTTTTATCACACAGAAAAGTCTGTCCCAGATCAGACTGGAACAATGTTTCTCATACAGGAGAGAGGTGCACTAGAACATTACACATCCTCTCATCATTCCCTTGCAATTTTTCTCTAAAATAGAGGGTGATGATGAGTCACTTAGCATCCTAAAATGGTAGTGAGACCTCCCTCAAAAAGTAGACTAAGTTGACATGATTAGGTCATATGGCATGGCAAAAGAATCCCCGAACCCTGGACCCAGCTGCTCCTTGTACCTGGGCAGGACAGATGATGAAATCCCATTGGTAATAAATGATTTAATGTCATCACAGAATGGAAACAGTCTTTGAGCCAAGCAGACTTGTAGCCTAATCCCGGTTTGGTCAAGTTACTTAATCTGTTAGTTCACTTTACTTATCTGAAAATAGGGATGACATCCATCTCATGCGGTTATTGTGTGGATAAGGTAAGACACAGCATATCAAGTACCTACTACAGTGCTGATACATAATATAAACGCAAATCAATGTTAATTTCCCCTTATTTCTATTCCTTACTCCTCTCTCTCTCTGCCCACCACAGTCAAGAATCTGCCACTTTTGATTTCAAATCCTACTCTTGAAGCCTCCAAGCTAGTTGTCTCCCCACCACCACCATTTGCTACATATATTAGGAATTAACGATAAAGAACCCAAATTAGCAATAATGAGCCTCTCCCATCGGCTCCAAATGGCTACACTTACCTGGACAACCTAAAGCCCCATGTTGAGGGGGTTACCTTCCGGTGGTCCCAACGCGTCTAGTCTTTGGGCACCAGAACAATGTGGGATTTCTGATGTGGCTGGGACCCTTTCCCTTACCTCTGGGCCACGCTTCATCACCTGGGCTTGTGTCCACAGTGGGAAGGGTTGCAGTCGCTCTTGGCATGTATCCTGCATCTCCAAGCACAGGACACACCTGCTCCTTGGGAGTGGGTGAGAGAGATGTTATGCTATCTCTTTCATCCCCCTCAGTTTCTTTTCCCGATCCCAACCACAGACTGAAAAACCCCAATCATTAGAATAGAGGCAGACATGGTGGTGTGTGTCTGCAGGGAGCATGCAGGAGGGATGTGTTGGAAGCATTCAGGCCACCATGCTCAGTTACAGAATAAACCTTTATTAAATATTTACTCTGAGTTCTAATGCTGTCTCAAAAGAGGGAACGAATACAGACTCAAGCCCTAGTACCCCTCACAGCCAGTTGAAAGGAGGAAACTGCTCATTGAGACCATGTAGTACTGGACACCCAAGGACCCTAGAACAGAAGGCAACGGTGTCCGAGAGGCTGAAGAAATGACCTGGAGATGACAGACGGGACATGGAGTTTATTCAGGAGCTTACTTGTAGGGAAGGTGGTCCAGGAGTGGCTGGCTGGCCAGAAAAAAACCACTCCTATGGTAACAGGCACACAAGTTCCACAACATCTTACACAGGGCGGAGTGTGGGTCAAGCGTGAGTAGGGTGACCTTTCTAGTGAGCAGGCATTGTGTGAGAACATGCTTCTTCACATGTCACATGGACACAAGATAGCTGTGAATTCCCTCTAGGGGTGGGAGTTTTAGTATTATAATGAATAAAAGGTGAACAAAAGGTCATGGCCTTTGATCCAGGCGGGCTGATCTGGCCTGAACCAGCTGGATGGGGGCCAACTGCCTCACAAAAGTATGTGCAAGAACACTTGGTTGGCACAGCTGCAGGTCACGGGCAGCAGGCGTAGAGGACACTTTGCCCACGGCCTCAACATGACCTGAGTGCCTGGGCACAGACCCTCAGGGGAAAGGAATATCCCAGGTTGGCCACCCCCAGGAACCCCCAGGATCCCTTACCAGGTCCCAAGCCCCAACTTGGGGCCGTCTCCAGGGTGTGCTCTCACTTCCACCGAGTGTGCCACCCTACACACCGGAAAGTCTACAACTCAGTCTCTGTCTCATTCTCTAGATCAGGCATGTCCAACCCATGGCCCATGGCCACATGCAGCCCAGGATTGCTAGTCATACTTGCCCCACAGAATCTTTTAAAATCACGTGTTGAGCCGGGCTCGGTGGCTCAGCCTGTAATCTCGCACCTTTGGGAGGCTGAGGTGAGTGGATTGCCTGAGCCCGCGGGTTCGAGACCCGCCTGGGCAGCGAGACCTCATCTCTACAATAAATCAAAAAATCAGCCGGGCGTGGTAGCGCATGTCTGTAATTCCGGCTACTCGGAAGGCTGAGGCGGAAGGATCGCCGGAGCCCAGCAGGCGAGGCTGTGGTGGCCGGGAGCGGCCACTGCATTCCAGTCTGGGCGACAGAGTGAGACTCCAATTCAAAAATAAAAATAAAAAAAATAAAAATAAAATCACGTGTTGGTTGTCACTGTTGCTGCCGCCATACGTGCTCGCCCTGCTTAGCTCTTCTATCAGAAAGCAGTATCTTTTCTTTTGCTGTTCATCAAACCCTCACTCTTCCCCCTTGTTTGCACCTATTCTGGGAGAACCCCTCCAGGACCCCCTTACCTTTTCCCCCCCTGGTCGGCCCAGTTATGGCAGAGAACGACGTGGACAATGAGCTTTTGGACTATGAAGACGATGAGGTGGAAACAGCAGCTGGGGGAGACGGGGCTGAGGCCCCTGCCAAGAAGAAGTCAAGGGCTCGTATGTCTCTATCCACAGCTCTGGCTTTCGTGACTTCCTGCTCAAGCCAGAGTTGCTCCGGGCCATTGTTGACCGTGGCTTTAAGCATCCGTCAGAAGTCCAGCATGAGTGCATCCCTCAGACCATTCTGGGGATGGATGTCCTATGTCAGGCCAAGTCAGGCATGGGAAAAACAGCAGGATTTGTGCTGGCCACATTGCAACAGCTGGAGCCAGTTACTGGGCAGGTGTCTGTGCTGGTGATGTGTCATACTCAGGAGTTGGCTTTTCAGTACAGCAAGGAATATGAGCACTTCTCTAAATATATGCCCAATGTGAAGGTTGCTGTGTTTTTTGGTGGTCTGTCTATCAAGAAAGATGAAGAGGTGCTGAAGAAGAACTGCCTGCATATCGTTGTGGGGACTCCTGGCTGGACCCTAGCCCTGGCTTGAAATAAGAGCCTCAACCTCAAATACATTAAACACTTTATTTTGGATGAATGTGATAAGATGCTTGAACAGCTCGACATGCGTCGGGACGTCCAGGAAATTTTTCGCATGACCCCCCACGAGAAGCAGGTCATGATGCTTAGTGCTACCTTGAGCAAAGAGATCCGTCCAGTCTGCCGCAAGTTCATGCAAGATCCATTGGAGATCATGGATGCTGCATGGGTTACAGCAGTACTACGTGAAACTGAAGGACAACGAGAAGAACCGGGAGCTCTTTGACCTTCTGGATATCCTTGAGTTCAACCAGGTGGTGATTTTTGTGAAGTCTGTGCAGCGGTGCATTGCCCTGGCCCAGCTTCTGGTGGAGCAGAACTTCCCAGCCATTGCCATCCACCATGGAATGCCCCAGGAGGAGAGGTTTTCCCGGTATCAGCAGTTTAAAGATTTCCAACAACGAATTCTTGTGGCTACCAACCTATTTGGCCAAGGCATGGACATTGAACAGGTGAACATTGCCTTTAACTATGACATGCCTGAGGATTCTGACACATACCTGCATCAGGTGGCCAGAGCAGGCCGGTTTGGTACCAAGGGCTTGGCCATCACATTTGTGTCAGATGAGAATGACGCCAAGATCCTCAGTGAAGTGCAGGATCGCTTTGAGGTCAATATTAGTGAGCTGCCTGATGAGATAGACATCTCCTCCTACATTGAACAGTCACGGTAGAGGACTCATCTATTCTGGAATGTGATGGTCTGTCCTTCAAGAGAGGATACCCAGTGTGGGGGTGAAGGAGACACTACTGCCACCTCCCCTGACAGCACCCACCCCCTACCCCAAGGCTTCCTTCTGTTGCATCACCACCACTCCTAAATCCCCATTCCCAATTGTCAAGTTTTTTTTAACAAAACTAAAAATGAAACACAAAAAATAAAAAATAAAATAAAATCACATGTTTTTTAGCATTTATCTTCCTCCTGACCCCATGTCAATTCCATTTTTGAGGTTCACAGTCACGCCTTATTCGTGACATCACTTTTTGGTAGCACATACATCTGTGAGCAGCTGTTTTCAATCATGAAGCACAAGGAGAGCAAAATTCAAACATTTCTGATGAGCACCTTGAGAACTCATTGAGAATTGCAACCCCTTCCATTGAACCAGACATGGACAGAATCATTTTACAAAAACAAGGTCAAGTTTCCCACTAGTTTTATATTGCTCTCATCTTTCTGAACTTCATAATAAAAAAAATTTTAAAGAAATCTTATTATGTATATATATATTATATAATTTATGTGTGGTCCAGGACAATTCCTCTTTACTTGATGCAATCCAGGGAAGCCACAAGCTTGGACACCCTGCTCTAGACCCTTGCCCATAATGGAATCTCAATAATTCCTACAAGAACACATTAGTGAAAGGTTCTCTTTTGCCAGTCTAATATGTACGTGAAAGATGTGATTCTTACATTTATGAGGAAGTGTCAGGGCAATGTATATTGTCAAAATTAGAGATTGACCTCCCGTTACTAAAATGAGACTAAGTAAAGAGAAACAAAATGGTTCCCATATGAACAGCAGGCTGAGGATTGGGATTGCAGGTCTGGCTGAGCGTGAAGAGTCATAAATTGCTTGGAAATCCAGAGACCCTCACTGCAGCCACAGACCATAGCATCCTGGGCTGAGCTTGCAGGGGTTTTACTCTGAGCTCAAATAGGCATGTGTTTATAACTCTTGATCTGGCCCTCACTAAGCATAAATCCAGCAAAGGTATTCATCTTCAAGTCCCAAATTTCAAAATCAGTGCAGACCAATCAAATAAGTTTCAGATAAAAATGAGACGCATTAAATGTTGGAAAAATAAGTCTCATGAGAAAATACAGCTAAGATGGCCTGTGTTAGATTTGGAAGAAAAGAGACTAAGGTGGTAGTGGGGAGGAATAAGTCTTTGTGTATAAATTTATGTTGCAAGAAGGACACAAATGATTTATTCTCTCCATACCCAGTGGATAGTTAAAATAACAAAGGCTCGGTGCCCACATTTCTCCATGAGCACTGATGCATCTGTAAAATGGGCAGTGAGGAAGATTGCTGGCATGATGCACTTCACCTTGGGCCAAGGCTGGCCTTTAGTCAATGTAGTACTCAAAGGCCATGGTCTTTCCTCACTAGCACACGCCAAAAACTACCCCCACAGAAATCTTGGAGGATGAAGCAATATCCCATCCTATCACGTAGGAGTCAAAATATTGTATTCCAGGGAAAAAGCTATATGGTGGGGTGAGGGCTGTGTGCTGTGACCACCAATGTGGGGTCTCCTGTGCGTGTGAATTGATAAGATCCTGGGGTGCTGGGATAAGTAGGGATCTCTGTCTTCTAGGAACTGTCTACAAGCTAATTTGATTTGTGCTTCCCAGATATAGGCGTGGAAACCCATGGAAGTTGTACCAAGGAGCAAAGAGGGGATTCTTACAGAATGCAGGGCAATGCGGTTTTCTTCTAGTCACTTGAACAGTTTCCACCCATTCCAAGGACAAAACCGTGGCTTTGCTCAAGCACCACAGGCTAGCCCTGCAGACCCTGACCTCCACCCTTGCTCTAAGCAGATGTGCTCTGCCCTGTGTCTCCTTCCTCTGTCCTGTCACCTCACACCTCACTTGCAAGCCTCTTCTGATCAATATTCCTTGTGTGGTGTCTGCTTGACCCTCATTTCCGACCTTGCCTCCGTGCTTTTTTTTGGAACTTCCTTGGTTCCACACCAGCCCAGGTTCCCAAATCCCATAGGCTCCAGCACCTCTCCATCCAGGAAAGCAATGTGGGTCTTGACCACGCTCCCTCCCAAGTTTGCTCTGTTGATGAAGGATCTAGAAGGGCTACGGATCAAATGTGTAAGGGTTTGGTCAAGATCCAGAATCTCCAACCCTTTCACCTGCCACTGGGTAAGATCATGAGGAAAGATAAAAGTCTCTTCCTCCACCCAGGAAAAAGCACTTTCTCTGCTTCTATGAGTTGTGGGACACAATACACCTCCAGGGTTAGGCAGGAGATGGAGATGGCAATGGGGCAGGAAGAGGAATCACAGGAACCACAGGAACCACAAAAACTGAAGGGCATGATGGCCATAGGAGTCTGCTAGGGCAGCCATGACAAAGCTCCACACATCAGGTGGCTTAAGCTTCCTCATGGTTGTTGAGACCATCTTCAAGGACGTCTGAGATCAAGACAGACTTGACAGAGTTGGCTTATTCTGAGGCCTGTCTCTTGTCTCCTGTCCATACAGATGACTATCTTCTTCCAGTGTCTCCACATGGTCTTCCCTCTGTGTCTGTCTGTCCTAGTCTCCTCTTCATATAAGGACACCAGTCATATTAGATTAGAGCCCACCTTCATGCCCTCATTTTAACTTGATTACCTCTTTAAAGGCCCTGTCTCTGACAACAGTCGCATTCTGAAATACTAAGGGTTAGAGCTTTGATGTGTAAATTTCAGGAGACCCAATTCAGCCCATAACCCCCCTCAAGGAGAAGCCATTGCTTGATTTCTGGCAATGTCACTTGAGAATATAGACCCGATTTTGCAGTATAATTCAGTTCTCAGGAGAAAGCAGAAATCTGGAATTTCAATTTTTTTTTTTTTTGAGTTGGCGTCTCACTCGTCACCCAGACTGGCGTGCAGTGGCCGCTCCCGGCCACCGCAGCCTCGACCTGCTGGGCTCCGGAGATCCTTCCGCCTCAGTCTTCCAAGTAGCTGGAACTACAGGTGCGCGCTACCACGTCTGGCTAATTTTTTGATTTATTGTAGAGATGAGGCCTCACCAAATTGCCCGGGCGGGTCGTGAACCCACGGGCTCAGGCAATCCACTCGCCTCAGCCTCCCAAGGTGCGGAATTACAGGCTGAGCCACCAAGCCCGGCTTGGAATTTCAATTTTTAAACATGGGCGGCTAATTTTTATTTTTTTAATATCATGTGGTTGTAGGTGCCCCAAGCAGCCAATTTGTGATCTCTTCAATTAGGCACATGCTCCCTCTGGAACCCCATGGCCAAGGTTGACCATTGGGGATTCTTAAGATGAGGCAGCCCAAGCAAAGGATACTGAGGCAGACTGGCCAGTGTCCTGGGCCCTTCTCCAGTGACACACTGACCTTAGCCCTGTAATAGTGAGAAGGGCCCAGCCCATTAAATACCAACCTCATGAGAGGACAGCTAAGAAAAGAGCACATTTTTCCCTAAGGCCTTGTCCCTAAGACTGGACATCCTGCCCTAGGCCACCAAATGACCCGGCTTGGCCTTTCCAGGAGAATAGATGACCCAGGTGACAAGTAGCCCAAAGAGAATAGGGGAGACGGAATAAACCATGATGTGACAGTCAAAGTTGTATCCTTGTAAACATTTAAAAAATTTTTACCTTTTATACCATGAGCTCCATCCTCTAGCACCAGTGCTAAATAATGTTAGTGACTCACATCAGCACTATCCATCCTCAGAGACAGAGGGACGGAGTAGGGATTTTCTTGGTGAGAGGCACAGGGAAGGCATGGGAGAGCTTAGGGAGTTCAATTATGAGTGAACTTCAGAAAAACACTCAGAATCAATCTTGCCTGGCTCTGTCCCTAAGATAAGCCCGTAAGTGGCACAAGCAAAAACCTAGTGTGTTTCAGGAAAGATCTATGACTTCTCTAAGCCTGTTTTACACACCCAAGTAAAGAAGCAGTTTCTGTTGCCGGATGTGGTGAGACATAAGTTCATGGATTCTTTGACTCAACACCAAAATGATTTTCAGAGCGACCAGCAAAATTTTAAAACAGTTTATTAGCAAGAAGAAGAGAGGGAAAGAGGGAGATTCATGCCAGAAAGACCTGGCATAGGCAAGTCTCTCAAAAAGAAAAACTGCATTTTGGCTCTTAACTAAAAGCTAGATATATGTTCACAATAATTGGTACACTAAAGAGGGTGGAACCCAGGTAACCACCACAGAGGTTGTCATATCTCTCCGCCTCTGATGCAGAGAGAGGCGGTCTTTTCCAGAACATGCATTTTGTCTTTGTAAGAAACATACCAGACTTTTGAATATACAAGTTCATGAGCTAAAAGGTGGTCTTCTTATTATTTCTGTGGCTTTGGTTATTTAAGGGGTAGTATTCAGCCTTCCACCTTCAACAAGGAGTCTGAAAGATTTTTAGTGATTATTATGCTAAACCATGATCTGAAAGGTCAGGCTGCCCTATTCTTATATCTGATGAGATTTCTTTTGATTGACCAAGAAAGTAGGGTGGACTGGTGGTTCCACATTCCAGTTTGGCCTGCAGTATAAATGTAATAAGAAAAATGTCTGAACGCTTCCTAAAACCTGCTTATAAGAAGTTTATCTCCTATGCCTAACCTGTACTAGATACCCTGCCTCACTTCTGCAGTATGGTAATGGAGGTAGAAGGATTGTGGGTTCTGGTTTCTTATTTGATGCATAACAGGTATAACTGTGCCAGTTTCTGTAGACACCTGGTCAGTAAAGTCCAGCAGGCCTGCAGGATGTCTGGTAGGGGCAGGAGCCAAGAAGAATGATAGGCAGGTTATATCTGTAAAGTTGTTATAGAACTGAACTGGGGTCCGTTCCCCCGTTGCAATAAAACCAGTTATCTGCACCAAGGTTTTGAAGGGACAGAAAGAAAAGCGTTTATTTGCAGAGAGCCAAGTCAGCTAAATGCTCAAATTCTGACTTCTCTGATGGCTTGCAGGCGAGGATTTTTAAAAACAGGGGTAAACTTCAGGAAAGCAGAAGCTTCCGGTAAAATTGTAAATCAATACACATTGGTTTAAGCCTTAAAAGGTGGGATATCTTAAAGCAGGGGCTTACAAGCCACAGGTAGACTCAAGAATTTCTGATTTGCAATTAGTTAAGGAAGAGAAGCTATGTTTAAAAATTTGGAGTCAGCATAAAAATATGTTAACTGACTCATAATTGTGACTTTCTCCAAGTCCCTCAGAAAGAAACAAAGAATGATGGTCAATGCTCAGTCTTCAGTTTCCCCCTTCTGTGATGTCTCTGTGCCAGCAGACCTGTTCAGTGGGGGTCCTAGTTTCTGAGAGACAACTAGGGACACATGTGAAGATGTTATCTTTAGTTTCTATAGAGAAAGCAAATATCTCTGGAACTCAGCTTCCTTGGCTATTGTTTTACACCACTATTACCTTCTTGTTTAACAAGTTATTTACCTATGGGGCTAGCTAGGTACCTGGACTTTCCCTTGAAGGAACTCAGGATTTTCCTTTATTTCCATGTTTGGGGGTGCACAGGCTCCTAAAAAGGGGTCCCTGCTCCATTTCTAAATGGGCAGGAGACTGGTCAAGCCCAGAGAGGCAGTGGAGAGACAAGTGAAGTCGGTTCCCATGAGAAAGACAGGGGTGACAGACAGGGCTCTGATAATGAGCCAGCTCTCATCAGCAGGGGCTGCTGGGACATCGGGTTGAGAGTGACCTGCAGCCTCATCCAGATGCTAGGGGAAAGAACTTGTGACTGAGTAGCATTGTCTCCACTGGGCACAGGATGGGGAGTGAGCACAGCTACACCACCCCACTCTAGGAGGGCAGGTGCTACTCGTCAGACCCCGTTTGGAGACAGGAAGCGTCATCCACTTCAGCCGGAAGTCCAGAAGATAGGAAGGGTCTAAGTACAAGGAGGGGACATCACCCACCAAATGTGAGTTAATAGTGACTTTTAAAAACTCCATATATACAGGAGGTGCCAAAAAATGCATACACATTTTAAGCAAAGCTATCTATGTATTACTTTTCAAAGTTGAATTGAATTATGGTAGCAATGTGTAGTATGGTGTTCGCTCAACCATGCTTCCACCGTTTTCTCTGATGGCCCTGCCTGTCGCACAGTGACACTAGCATTCATTTGATGAATGCCATCTTTTCAGTGAACGTCATTCTTGAAATGCGTATACATTTTTTTGGCACCCCCGTATTTATTTTCTAGGCAGGGACTGAATCAGATCGTGGGCAGACCCAAGACTGCAGGTGCATTCAGTTGATTATAGTTGAATGGGAGGTAACTGGAAAATTGGGAGGTCAGCCGCTCCTGACTCCAGGAAGCTCTGTACTGACATGGAGATAGCGAGATGGTGTGGAGTAGTGTTTTGACATAGACGATTTCCCACTGTACCCGGCTTTCCCCTGCCCTCTCCCTCAGGGAGCAGCCTCTGGCCAAGGTGGTCTCTGAAGGGTATGCAGATTCCCAGTAAGGAGTTATGGGATGCAGGTGACCATGAAATTTCCAGTAACGGTCATGGGATGCAGGTGACCAAGCAAAGCTGAAGACAATGTGTCACTCTTAATCAACGTAATTATAAACAGCGTACAGGAATCTGAATGATTAACTTTAACTATAAAACTGCTTGCTATACTGTCCCAAGATACAGACTTTTCACCAACCAGCCACCATTAGTGCCTCCTGAAAGTTTTAATAAACCAGTGTCTTTCCCTGTTGGACCTCCGGGTGAACTCTTTGGAATAGGTAAACATTATCACAAGTCCTCTCAGATTTGGGGTGATCATGTGACACATAGTTAAGCTGAGCAAGTGCAGAAGTGAAGCAGGGGTGTTGGAACTTCTTGGGCTGCCAAAATCAGAGAGTAAGGAAGCCATGGCACAAATGAGAGAGATTTGGTGTCATTCATCAGGGGAACAAAATGAACGTTTGGTGACCTAAAAGCCAAAGTCGATGTGGGAAAATCAGAGGTGCTGGTTTTCAGGTACTAACAACACAGAAATTAGAGAGGAGGTGGGAACGTGTGGTTCTCAGCCAGAGTGAGCGATGTAAGCAGACAGAGCTAACAGCAGCAGCTATCATAATAACCGATTATCCGGAGGATGATTTACTCGCCAGAAGATCCCAGGCAGAAAATAGCCTCAGATCAAGGGATCCAGACTTGCACAGCTGACAGAGAACCCAGCTGCAGCTGGCTAAGAACAGGTGATATCGGGACCCAGCCTGGGATAGACCAGTCCTGGGACTCCAAGCTCACTCATTCCTTCAGAATATTTACCCAACAGCTGCCCTGTGTCAGGCTGAGAGGCAGCCAAGCACACTCCTGGGCCCTGGAGGAGCTCAAAGTCAAGCAGGAAACACAGACAGGTGAGCATCTCCAAAATGAATGGACACAGCCTGCGGGAGGCACGGAGGCTGCACAACCACAGCTTGTGTCTGAAAATGAGTGTGTGTTGAATGGAGGAGCCAGGATAGCAAACACTTACACAAACGTGTCTCACATGTGCCAAGCATTTCTGCAAACGCTTTATACATATGAATTCATCCCATTCTCTGAGGGAAGTATTGTACTGCTATCATTCTAGAAATGAAGAAACTGAGGCTCAGAGACTCTAAGTTAACTTGCTCAAGGTCCCACAGCTGGTAGATGGCAGAGTCACAATTCGAACTGTTTGGGTCTGTTCCTAGAGACTGTGTCTTGCTGCTGCTTAAGGAAAGGTTGGAATTAGACCTTAAGAGTCACTCTCAGCCGGGCTCGGTGGCTCAGCCTGTAATCCCACGCCTTTGGGAGGCTGAGGTCTGTGGATTGCCGGAGCCCGTGGGTTCGAGACCCGCCTGGGCAACTTGGCAAAACTTCATCTCTACAATAAATCAAAAATTAACCGGGTGTGGTAGCACGTGCCTGTAGTTCCAGCTACTTGGAAGGCTGAGGCGGAAGGATCGCCGGAGCCCAGCAGGTCGAGGCTGCGGTGGCCGGGAGCGGCCACTGCACTCCAGTCTGAGCGACAGAGTAAGATTCCGACTCAAAAAAAAAAAAAGTCACTCTCAAATGATGTCTTGAGGTTACAATGCACTTTGGAAGTCATCTGGTTCAAGTGATGGAGTGGGGATATTTGGGCTAATATCTTCAAAAAGCTCTAATTCCCAGATTTTTCTAAACCCTCTGAGACTGCAGAAGCATCCTACCCTTCTCTATTAAGGGTTTACATTCCTAGGATGAAATAATTGGGCAGCCAGCAAAGAGACTACTTAACCAGAAATAAAAAGAAATCAAGGTTGAATGATCAGGAAACTGAGGGCTGTCACCTCAATGAAACACCATGATCTCTTGCCCTGGGTACAGGTTGACCCATTTTGTGGCTCTGGGGCCTATTAGTTGAAAGATAGTTTGGGTCCTTAGGAGGAAGGACCTGCAACATTGTAGAAAAAGTACTCGGTAATAATTCCTCCAGTCCTTCTCCAAAGAGACATGAGACCACTTGCCACAGGTACACTGAGGAAAGGGGACTATCCAGACACTTTGAGGTCTACTGAATGCTCGGCATGGATAACTGAAGACCCATGGCGTCACCAGGACTCTTCTCTTAGAGCAAGAGCATGTAGGCCAGGTGACCTCCAAGGGGCATTTCACCCCCAGGACATCCCTGGAGAGTGACTTTGGTTTTTGAATGGAAGTCTCACTCTGTTACCCAGGCTAGAGTGCAGTGGCACACTCACAGCCACTGCAGCCTCGACTTACTGGTCTCAGGCAATCCTTCCACCTCAGCCTTCCAAGTAGCTGGAACTATAGGCGCCTGGCTAATTTTTTTATTTATTATAGAGACGAGGTCTCGCCAAGTTGCCCAGGCTGGTCTTAAACCCCTGGACTCAGGCAATCCTCTTGCCTCCACCTCCCAAAGTGCTGAGATGACAGGCATGAGCCACCATGCCCGGCCAAGAGTGACTTTTAAGGTCTAATTCCAATCTTCCCTTAAGACTCAGCAAGGCACAGCCTCTGGGAACAGACCCAAAAGATTTGAGGTGTGATTCTGCCACCTACCAGCTATGGGATCTTGAGCAAGTTACTCAGTATCTCTGACCCTCAGTTTCTTCATCAGTAAAATGGTAACAGTACAATACTCCCCTTGGAGGATGGAGGTGACCCAGCCCAGTCCAATGGGCTCACAGGATCCATGTACCTATCTGATGATCATCCCCATGGTCCCCAAATGTATAAAGTACACATACACCCACATTGATTCCTTGGGCTGTGGGTAAACCCAAGGGGAGGCCACTGAAGAAGAACGCCCCTACCCAGTCCAAAATAGTTACTCAAAAATGATCTAGCACTGAGCATGGTGGCTCACACCTGTAATCCCAGCACTTTGGGAGGTGGAGGCAAGAAGATTGCCTGAGCTCAGGGGTTTGAGACCAGCCTGGGCAATAGAGTGAGATCTCATCTCTACAATAAGTAAAACAAAAATTAGTCAGGTGTAGTGGTGTGCACCTGTGGTCCCAGCTACTTGGGAGACTGAGGCAGAAGGATCACCTGAACCCAGCAGGTCAAGGTTGCGGTAGCCGTAAGCGTGCTACTGCACTCCAGCCTGGGAGACATAGGGAGACTCCGACTCAAAAACAAAACAAAAGAAAAAAAATAAAAGACGGTCTAGCTTCCTGGGGGAATGGCAGAAATTAGGGCTGCCCTTAAAAACCTAAAGCATGCAGAGCTGGTGAACCCTCTTTACTTCTGTTTAATTCACCAGTCTGGTCCCCTCAAAAACAAGACACGGTGGCTCAGCCTGTAATCCCGCGCCTTTGGGAGGCTGAGGTGAGTAGATTGCCTGAGCCCGCGGGTTCGAGACCCGCCTGGGCAGCGAGACCTCATCTCTACAATAAATCAAAAAACCAGCCAGGCGTGGTAGCGCATGCCTGTAATTCTGGCTACTTGGAAGGCTGAGGCGGAAGGATCGCCGGAGCCCAGCAGGTCGAGGCTGTGGTGGCCGGGAGCGGCCACTGCACTCCAGTCTGGGCGACAGAGTGAGACTCCAACTCAAAAACAAAAAACAAAAAAACAAGACAGATCCCGAAGGACAGCAGTGTATTACTGATACTCAACCAAGCCTAAATCCGAATGCAGCTGCTGCACCAGATGAGGTATCTTTGCTACAGCCTGTGAACGTGGTCTTGGATACACAGAATGCAGCCACTGATCTGGCACACGCATTCTTTCCCATCCCTATTAAAAAAGAGGGTCCAGAACACATAACACTGCATATTATACCTTTGACTAAATGCTGTGTTAACTCTCCCATGCACTGTCATAATAGATGCTGTGTTAACTCTCCCATGCACTGTCATAATAGAAACGCTTTCTCCCCCAGAAAACCAATCTGGACTGGCTGGACATCCCACAGAATATCATACTGGTCCTTGACACAAATGACTTAATGCTGACTGGATTGGATAAAAAGGTACTGGCTAATATATAGCAAGTAGGAAACCCACATGTCACTCTGGAGGGTAGAAGAGAACCCCTATGAACATTGTTATAAACTCAATAAACATTCAGGAACCCACCACATCAGTAAACATTTGAGGTGTTCCGTAGTCCAAGGAACGTTAGGGCAGTCCTTCAAAATAAAGAATGCATCATGCATCATCTCATCTTGCACATCCTGCAACAAAGAAGGCCAGCAATGTCTGGTTCTGGTGATGGGTACCCATTCAACTCTCTCCCCTCACTTGGGGGGTCAGCAGAGTGGACAAGAAGTCATTTGTCACCAGAAATAACTAGTCATCTTTGAACTATAAGCAGAAGTGACTACAAGCTACCTCATCCTAGGCATTCCCGACTCACTTGCCCTTCCCAGGATCCCTAGAGGCTTATGTTTCTCCAACATCACCTGGCACAACAGGAAGTTAGAGTGTACATTCTTCTTTCAAAGTCTGTCCAAGTGGACACATGGCTAGGGCCCCTCCCAGGGCCTTGTAAGGGGATTGTGCCATGAGGGGCCCGGGGGCTTAAGCACCATTAGCCTCTAGGTGAATTCACCT
This sequence comes from Carlito syrichta, assembly GCF_000164805.1. Classification (NCBI taxonomy): domain Eukaryota; kingdom Metazoa; phylum Chordata; class Mammalia; order Primates; family Tarsiidae; genus Carlito; species Carlito syrichta. The sequence continues at coordinate 946,952 of NW_007247765.1, read as the reverse complement.
AGGCCTGGAAAGCAAGAGATGCCCCTTGGAGGGGCTTGGGAGGGTGTGGCATCCAGCCAAGGCCAGGCTGGACAGGAGCACTTATGTTTTAGTGTACTTTCCAGTATGTTTTAACAGTTTTGCTATTCCTCTATAAATGTCTTCACTCTGCAACCACAGCCAAGGGCTTTTTGTTTGTTTATTTTATCAAACTAGGCTCCATCAAATACTCTCGTAATGAGGAACAGTTGGTGCAGTGCAGGCACCGGGAGGAGAGCCCACTCTCCTTCCTCATCCAACATGAGAGTGATGGAGACTGAGACTCTGCTGCTGCTTTTGGTGGGAATTAGAAATATGTGGACATTCTTGCCACGATCTAAAGTTCAAGGGCTTTAGACCAAGACATGGGCTCTTGGCGTTTTGCGTCCCCGTCTGAAAGTCGATGATCTGTACTAGCCAGCAACTGCGGGGCGGACAGCACTATTGAACCGCAAAATGTTAGTACCATTGCTTTTCCTCTTTGATCTCATGAGGCGAGATGAATTTATGATCTCGTCATTGTTTCCATGGCAGCAAATCATACTGTCCCAAACAGGGGACTTCATGACTTCATGGCTGGATTGAGAAAAAGGAGAAATCAGGTTGAGGGTGAGAACTTTGTTCAAGCATAAATATCTCCCATGATAGCAAGGGGAACAGAGCAAATGACAGACAGGCAAAATTGCTTTGGGTGTAAACGTTCTTTTCATGAGTTCCTCCTGGTGCAAAAGCCCCTTTTCCAGGCATGTAATTTGTGTAATGATGCCTCCTTGCTTGAATTCACAGAAGGCTAATGGGAAAGCTCATCTATTTCAGGAATGCTTCCACAATGCTCATACTAATTGTTCTGCAGCAAGTATCTGCATTTCTGCTGTAAGCAGTTTTGTTTGGTTTTTCTATTTGTGTGTGTGTGTCTATGTGTGTTTATATCCTCAAGGTTTTATCTCTACCAATTTATTTGAAAGAAACCAATTTCCAGATAAAAATTAGGCTTTTGTCATTTGAAAATCTGTCAAGAGCTCTCTCTCCTCACCAAAGGGCAACTGCTTTGCCTGACTTGGATTCCTATTGACTTTTTCTCCTATTTCCATTATTTGTTTCTTTCTATTGCTTGAGGAACGAGAAAAATTTCTTTCTAATTTTGAAGCCACTAAAATTTACCTCAATCTTATCTAACCAAATGCAACAAACAATGACTTTGGATTTTTCAGCTCAAGATCGATCTCAATATCTGTCTTTCTCTGTCTCCCCTGCCCCCCCTCCGCCGTCTCTCTCTGCCTTTCTCTCACACACATACACACATCCCTTTCTTTATATACAAACATTTCCAGTACCTTCTACCAGTGATTTCCTTCTCTCTTCCTTTTAACCTACAAATTTCCAGAATCTGCAAGCTCCAGCAGATTTGCAAACTTCCCATCCACCACCTCAGCCAGGAGCACCACCTGGCTTCAGTTCTCTGCAAACCCTGGAGAGTCACTGCTTCTGATCAAGGTCCCTTGGTGATCCTTCCCACGCTTAGCTAAAAACTTAACCTTGTTCAATCCTGTACGACAAATTATTCCCCAGAGAGACAGACTGCAGTAGTAAATGCAGTGCGATGATCGGTTTCATGTGTCAATTTGGGTAGTCTATGATGCCCAGTTATTTAACCAGACATTAATCTAGTTGTTTCTGTGAAGGTATTTTGTGGGCGTGGGCAACATCTACAGTCAGTTGACTTGAAGAGAAAGAGATGACCTTCAAAAATGTGGGTGGCCTCATCCAATCATTTAAGGCTTAATGAGCAAAAACAGAAGTTTTCTAAAGAAGACACTGCCTTAATACTGAAACATCACCTCCCACCTGAGTTTCCAGCTTATCACCTACCCTACAGATTCAGTATTTGCCAGAACCCTGTGATCAAACCAGCCACTTCATTAAGATAAATCTCTTTGTGTGTGTGATGTTTCTCAGAAGAGCCTTGACTGGCACACACAGTGAACATACTAGGTACTCAATGACATGCTGAAAACTTTGCTGTGGGCAACATAGAGGATGCATAAGATGTGATCCATTTCCCTCAAAGAGCTTACAGCTCATGGAAAAACCAAGATTAACTGTGCCTGAAACAACAAAGGGTCAAAAAATTATAAACAAAGGATTTAGATGTTTCATGTAGAGGTCCAGGGGTTCAGCAGAAAGAAAAGTCAGTGGGAGCTGGAGAAGCTGGGGACTGCTTCATGGAAAAAGTGAGTATTGCACTGGCATGGGAGGGATTTGAGGATTTGCATGGGCATGGCACAGTTCAGAAGGCACCAGGCAAGAAAAGCCACATAGGTGGGCAACCCCCTCGGGTCCCCTCCTGCTCTGAGTGCTTTTCTGTCCTCTCGATAAATCCTGCTTTCCAAAAAAAAAAGAATAGTCACATAGACAAAGGCATGGAAGCAGGAGTCAGTACAGTCTGGCTAAGGGGCCATGAGGTCACAGCTCTTACTAGGACATGGAAGGTGAGGTTAGAGAGGCAGACTGACAATGGATTTGGAGAGTCCCAATAAACACTAAGAGAGTTGCATAGGCTTGATGTGGTAGAAAGACATTCTAGAATTTAGAGAGCTGGAGAACTTAGAGGTCGGCTGAAGTTCAAGTACCTCGCCCAAGCACCCAGGTCCAGTTAGCAGTAGATCAAGAGAACCAAGTTTCCTGACCCCTCAATTGGACCTTGTTCCCATGACGATCTCACTCAGCCTCTGTGTAGAATAGAGAGATGAGATACTGATTGTCCTACTGGCGGACTGTAGGAACAGAGAGACGAAGTTAAAGAGAGGAAAATCCCAGAGTTATAAAACGAGAGTCTCTACCAGGGATGACTTAAGTGACGAGCAGGATGAAAGGAGGGCGTGGGATCACATCAATCCAACAGCTTCTTCCTCACCTTTACCCTTTATCAAGTCTCGGCAGCATTTGGCAGTGCCAACAACTCCTTCCTGAATGGCATGCCATGTCTTCTCTGACACTCTCTCTCTTCTCCTGTCTCCTCTCTTGATGCTCCTTCTCTGGATCTTCCTGCTCTGCCACACCAGCGTAGACGTTTCACAAGGAACTATCTTTGGTCATCTTCCCTTCTCTCTTTGGCAATATCCTAGTAATCATCATTGATCTCTTGACCTTAGCCCTCACCTTGGTTGCGAAGTAAATGGCCCCCAAATTGCTATGGCCAAGACTGTCCATGGTCATGAGTTTCAGGCTCGTATGTCTAACTACATACTAGAGCTGTTAACCATCACCTGGACATCCCACTGGCACCTGTAACTCACTGTGACTGTGACTAAACTCATCACTTGCCTTCCCAGATCTGATCTTCTGCTGTCCCCATTTCTGATGTTGGGGGGAGGGGTTCACACACATGGGCCCAACATCTCGGCATCCTGTATGTTATTTTTTCTACTTTTTTCTCCGTGTGCAATAGGTTGTTGAGTTCTGTTCATTCTGCCGGATCATATCCCCTCCACCTCCCTATGCCTGCACGTGTCCACTTCCACTCTGCATTTAGGCTGCCATGATCTCAGGCCTGGGTGATTCTGCCCTGCTTTGCATTTCTCATCTCTAGCCCATGTGAGAGGCCATGACTGGATCAACATTCCTGAAACACAGCTCTGATGCATTATTTATCTGCTCAGCATTCTTAAATATTTTTCCAAAGTCTTCAAAATGAAATAAAAAGTCCTTTTCTTCTCTAGCTTAATTCCCATTCTTCTCCCTCATACACTGTGAGCTCCACTTAAACTCAGCTCTGACCCTTCCCTTCCCCACCCTTGGCTGTCTTGCTTCAGGTGTTTTCTTCCTGCCTTTCTCTCTATCTGAAAGGCCTCTCTCCCTTGAGGCCTGCTTGTCTACATACTACCTGATTTTCAAGGCCCACCTCAAATGTTCTCTCTTCCCTGAAGTCTTCTTCAGTCCAAGTGGAAGCAAGTTTTTCCTTTTCTGAATTCTCATTCTACGTGCCCTAATTTAGGGGTCATTATTTTCTACCTTAAATTATAATTCATATATTCATAATTCATATATAATTCACAACTTTTTTTTTTTTTTGAGTTGGAGTCTCACTCTGTCACCCAGACTGGAGTGCAGTGGCCGCTCCCAGCCACCGCAGCCTCGACCTGCTGGGCTCCGGCGATCCTTCCGCCTCAGCCTTCCACGTAGCTGGAACTACAGGCGCGCGCTACCACGCCTGGCTAATTTTTTGATTTATTGTAGAGATGAAGTCTCGCCTGCCCAGGCGGGTCTCGAACCTGTGGGCTCAGGCAATCCACGCACCTCAGCCTCCCAAAGGCGCGGGATTACAGGCTGAGCCACCGAGCCCGGCTATTTCATAACATATTTTACCTTTCAGTCTAGATTACAAACTCCTTGAGGGCAGACTATGAATTTTTATGCCACATCCCACACCTAAGCACTTGGCAGAGTGTTTTGTATAGACTATGCAATATTTTCTTAATTAATAAATGTTGAAGGAAGAAACTGTAGGACTTGGCATTTACTGAAAAAAAAATTTAAAGAAAGGATTAAAAAGAACTGGAAAGTTTTCAGGCTTAGCTGAGTGGAAGGAGAATCATGACATTGATAGGGAGAGTCCGGGGGGTTTAAGTGACAGAAGACAGACATCTAAATGGAAATGGCCACCAGAAAGCTAGAAATATGAGCCCAGAAAGGAACAGAGACATGAGAGATACATCTCTAAGAATATGTGCGATCCCCAATGAATCAAGTGAACAAAGAGAAAAGTATATGTTAAGAACCTGAGCCTTGTAAATAAGAAAATAGAAAACAAAATAACCACACCTAAGAGCAAGAGACAAGAACTAAGATTGTGAGAACAGCATTCCCAGAGATAAATGTTGACAGTGTTAAATATAGAGACATCCGTAACTCACTGAACCAGTGTTTACTGAACACCTACTAAGTGCCTGCACTGTCAGATGTGCTGGAAATAGGATGGCTAGAAAGGCCTCACCACGGAGGTGACATGGTGGGTGAAAGAAGGATGCTGGATGAAGGGAAGGAGCACACCCTGTGAATATCTGGGGGAAGTGTATTCCAGAACAGGGAGAACACAGGAGCTCCCCTCCAGGGCACCTTCACCTGTTCTGCGAGGTAAGTGGCAAAAATACGAAGAAGGAGAGGCAGTTTGGAGAATTGGGGAAGGAGAAAAGGCCTAAAATAGCTACTGGCACCTGCCAGGTGAAGTTGCAAGAGAGATGAGCAGAATTGCTAGAGAAGGGAATGGCAGGATTCAGAAGTGACCCTGGTCTGTCTCCAGCGGCGACTCTGCTCCCAGGGTACAATCCTTACCTGGTGTGTTATCTGCCTCCAGAAAAAGACTGGTCCTGGCTGGACTCGGTGGCTCAGCCTGTAATCCCGCACTTTGGGAGGCCAAGGTGAGTGAATTGCCTGACCCCGAGGGTTCGAGACCTGCCTGGGCAACTTGGCAAGACCTCATCTCTACAATAAATCAAAAATTAACCGGGCGTGGTAGCGCGCGCCTGTAGTTCCGGCTACTCGGAAGGCTGAGGCGGAAGGATCGCCAGAGCCCAGCAGGTCGAGGCTGCGGTGGCCAGGAGCGGCCACTGCACTCCAGCCTGGGCGACGGAGTGAGACTCCAACTAAAAAAATAAAAAATAAAAGACTGGTCCTTCCTGAGTGCCCAGCTCATCAGTGCCACCATTTTGCCAATGCCACAACAGAGAACTTCTGCCTCATCTTCAGCTTGTTTTTTCGTCTTTATCAACCCAGCTTATTAGCCAGTCCCGCCCCTTTCTTCTCATTCAGCCTTTTACATCTGTCTGTTTCTTCTTGTGGGGCCACAGCCTGAGAACAGACACTGACTCTCACCACCTCAGACAGAATTACTGGTTTTATTGAACATAATGTTTTACTTTTCTTATCTTTCTTGGGCTGGAATTCTAACAACTTTCCACATCACTAAAGATGAAACCTAAGAAGTAGATCATTTGTATCAAAGACCAGGGAGTTCTACCGGCCTTGGCCTCTTCACTGGACCCTTCCCCCTTGGCCCTCTGAACATGCCCCCCTCCTTGCTCCAAACCTGTTCCCAAGCTGTGTCACATGCTTAGCTGTGTCATCTAGGAAAACTTGCTGAATTGATGCTATACAGCCCACAGGGCTCCCTGGCTCTCTCTGGTCGTGCGAATCCCATCATGGCCTCATCCTCTTGCCACCATGTTTATGTGTGCATCCTCACAGTCACTCCCCACGGAGGCACACCCATGTGATGTTGGGGACACATGGCTAGGTATATGGCATGCGTCTACAGCTTTGGTTTGTCAACTCTAAGGATGGCCCCAGGAGAGTGCTCTCTGTCATCTATTGGCTTTCACAAATGGATAAGAGATTTTGTCTTTGTGATTTTTTTTTTTTTGAGTTGGAGTCTCACTCTGTCACCCAGACTGGAGTGCAGTGGCACACTCCTGGCCACCACAGCCTCGACTGCTGGGCTCCAGCGATCCTTCCGCCTCAGCCTTCCAAATAGCCAGAACTACAGGCGCATGCTACCATGCCTGGCTCATTTTTGATTTATTGTAGAGACAAGGTCTCACCAAGTTGCCCGGGTGGGTCTTGAAACCGAGGCAATTCACTTGCCTCGGCCTCCCACAGTGCTGGGATTACAGGCTGAGCCACCGAGCCTGGCCGTCTTTGTGATTTTTTTATGCACAGGGGCCCAATATGGGGCCCAAGCCTTAAACATTTTTTGACAGTGAGTTTGAGTTTATGTCTGGTCCTTGAGGAGGGGACACTGTCCCACTCCTCTGTGCACCTCAGCACTGATTGTAAATGGTGCCCAGTATGAGTTCAACCAGCGTCGATCATTTGTTGAATGTACTATCAAAGACAAAGCTAGACACTGAAGCAGTAAGGACATATTTTAATTATTAATAACTATTGCAATAGGAAAAATAGTCCAGCATGAACTGAACTCAGCCTCGATTTGCAGGGGTGGCTGGGTAGTTAGTTTAAAGGGAGAATGGGGGTGGAGGTGGAAAATGGAATCTCATTAGAGTCAGGGAAGTGAAAAACTACAAAAAGCAGGAAGGAGGGGTTGGCCCACATGAAACCTATCCGAGTTCACTAACTGGCACGTATTAAAATGGGGTTCCTACTCCCCTAGAGGCTGGGAGACAAGGACCTTGTCTTCAGGCACTGGCTGGAACAAACAGTAAATTCTCTTGGGAACCTTGAGTTTTTTCAGGCAGGCACGTTGTGGGTTGCTAGGGTCATCTGAGAGATGCAGCTTTGAGCTATTCAAAACTACGTTAGTGGTTGTTCAAGTCTTTATAGGTTAAGGTTGAGGCCTAGCCAAGAAGGGGGCTCAGAGGAGGCTGGCTAGAGTTTGGTCAAGAAAAGAATCTTGACGAGAGTACTTACCACCATTGTCTTAACTGAGGCACCCAAAGTGGTGATTTGGGGAAATTGAGATTGAACCTAAGTTTACATGAAACTGTTTCTTCCAAGGTCCTAAAGAGAAAGCCTTGTTCCAGACAGGGGCACATGTACCAGTTGGAAAATAAAGTTGAAATGGTGGATTCTGACTTTTCTGACCCAGTTTTATTTTACTACTGGTAACATGTTTTTATAATGCGAATGACTTGCTTAGATTTTGGAGACTTTATAAAGGTATGAGGAGAGGCGGCTTGGCTACAGTTCATGAAGCAAGTGTTAATGCAAAGGACTAAATTTACATTTGAAGAAATGCAAGTGATTTCTGTTTGAAATGCTGTTTCAAAATTACAATGTGCCTGAAAAGGAAAAAATTGAAGACTCAGTGACCACAGCAAGCAAGCATGCAACTTACCCATTGGAAGAGTCTCCTGGAGTACAGTGGTGTGATCACAACCCACTGCAGGCTTGGTCTCCTGAAATTAGAGGTATGAGCCACTGCTCCTGGCCTACAAGTGGTCTTTGCAGGTAGTTTGAATACTTAGCCTGGAGCCTACTGAAGATTATTTCCCATACTGGTCTTGAACTCCAGACCTCAAGCTGTCCTCCCATCACAGCCTCCCAAAAGTGCTGGAATTTACAGGCGTGAGCCACAAAACCTAGCCTCATTCTGCTTTAATAAATTTGTACAAGCCAAAAAAAAAGAGAAAAGAATCTTTGTCGGGATGACAGTTGTTGCTAAAAGAAACTGGGAAAAGTCTAATAGAAACTGGACAAAGGGTCGTCACGAGTAATTCGCTTCTTATTTCTGACATGCACATTTTCATAACTCTTCAAGACTGTCTCTTTAAGTTTATGCATTGATGGGGCAGGTGAATGAGACCTTAGAGTTAAGACTTTAAGCAAATGCCTATGCCCTTGATCTAATCATGTTGGAAAGAGGAAGCACAGACGAAACTGGGAGAGGACCAAGCACAAGTATGTACTCAGAGCTTAAAAAAACGACAGCAAAACAGGTAGCATTTCTGCTCTGAAGCTTCACTAAAAGGCAACAGCAGGCCAAGCCCAGTTACTACAGAAAATACGTGCTGTGAGTCCATCTGCCTCCAACTGGTTGAAGTTACAGGAACACGTATCCCCCATTCCCCGAAGCCCTTGCAAAACAGCCCACAAATTCCCATCGCAACACAGCAAAGTCATGGGCCAGGACCTGTGAGTTTAGCCTTTTTCTGAAGAATCTCCTCCTGGCTCCTGACAGAGCTCGGAGGTCTCCCTCTGGCCCCATTCTTGGCTGGAAATGAACACCATCAGCCTGTGTGCTCGCTTGGCCTAGACCCCACCCTTGAGACTCAGAACTGGCTTCACAAGAGTAGGAGGTGCAGGAGACAGAAGCAGAATACAGAAAAGGGCGAGAGCCCTCGCAAGCCCACGACTGCTCTGTGGAAGGACCAGCAGTCCCCAGCAGTCAACAGCCTCAGGCAGAAATGGAGAGCTGGGTGCAGCTGTCAATGAAGAAGGGTGAGCGGGTGAGAGGGGGACTCCTCACCTCATCCACAGCTCCCGGGGACACCAACTGTGTGTCCCTTCCCAGCCCTCTTCGGGACATCAGCTGCACACACACGCACCCAGCAGAGAATTGATGATCTCCCCGGGGAACGCTCTGGTATAAGCCCTGGAGGCAAACGAAAGGGCTTTTAAACAACAATCCTAATGATCAGTTTGGAGAAAATCTACAGGAGGAAAAAGCCAAAAAATAAAATAAAATAAAGCAGCGTTTTGAATAGCATCGATGAGAGTGAGCCGTGCACATGAAATATTCACCGTCAGTCCTGAGCTTCCCTGCCAGGGAAGACAATGAGAAATGTCTGTCTCGGCTTTGTTCGTTAGGAATTGGATCCGAATTCCCCTCCCTGCTGCTTTCCAGCCGCACTCTCCACCAGTTGCAAGTTCTGAACCGCACGCTAGAGGCCACTGTTCATTACAAGCGAACCTCGCCTTTCCGAGCGGTGGGCGTGGCGCGTCTTCCCTGCAGAGCCAGCCACCTGCGGGCGTAGGTGGAAGGGAGGCCGCCTGTCACGTCAGGCCAGGTACCGTGCATAGGCCTGAAGGACGTTGCTTTTCACGTCACAGACGGGAGTATAAAAAAGGGGGAAAGCAAACCCTCAAAGGTGCTGCAGACAGATTCGATCTCGTTTTAAGTCCTGCATAATTCATGAACTTGCAACCCCCAGGCCATCCCCTCCCTGCACACCCAACTGTGTCCCTTCTCTCCAGGGGACCCTTCAAGCAGTTTGAAGCGTGTACAGTCAGGAGGACTTGAAAAACAATCAAGGCTTAAACATGGACCATACCTGCCGCTAGCCACGACCGTGGAGCCACTGCGTTGGCGTCCTTCCCAGCTGTTCTAGGCCCAGAAAATACAACAGCTGAGAAAATAAATGATGAGACAGCAGGGCTGATAACGCTGTAAGCAATGACAGCCTCTCTCGAGGTTGGTGTTTCTAAAGACGCCGCTCAGGGAGCAGGATTCTAATCGGAGGCCATGACTAATGAACCAGAGTTCTGCCTGGCTGACTGCCATGCTTCCTCTCCTAATCATCTTCATCTGTTCCCTCCTGAGTCCTAACTTTGGAAATTACTTTCCACGCAGACCAATCCCAGAGGCAATGTAGAAGCCAGGGTTGACGTAACAGGAGGCATCACTGTTCCAGGGCAATTCCCACATCTGTCTCCATATGAGGCCTGAAGCAGAATCACAGTGCGGCTGCAGTGTCATCATACATGCAGTCTGGTGCAAAACCATGTATAATTCTCCATGAACATCATGGCACAAGGCCGGACGCGGTGGCTCATGCCTGCAATCCCAGCACTTTTGGGAAGCCAAGGTGGGAGAATCACGTGAGCCCAGGAGTTCAAGACCAGCCTGGGCAACATAATGAGACCTCGTCTCTACAAGTAGAAAATTAAAAAATTAGCCATGCATGGTGGTACACTCCTGTAGTCCTGGGTACTTGGGAGGCTGAGGGAGGAGGATTGCTTGAACCCAGGAGGTCAAGGCTGCGCTGAGCCATGATCGTGTCACTGCACTTCAGTCTAGTTGACAGAGTGAGTCCCTGACCCCCACCCACCAAAAAAATTATAGCACGAACAACAGGCTTAGATAGAACCCAGAGCACTGGTGTAGACGGGAAAAGGTTTCTTGGTGAAGAGAGGCGCTTAGACCCTTCTCTGTGTGGGCAGTGGGCAGAGACATGAGTAGCCCAATAGGGGGCAGAGAAGCAGACATGAGCTTGGCTTCTGTAAGGGCACCGGCCTGACAGCAGCTGAGGGCTTATTACACGAGTCAGATTGTGATTTGGTCCCAGGCTGAGGCGCAGTCACTGAGCTGGATGTGAAGCGGGGAGCCTGTAACTGTGCTACAGCAGGGGGGATGTGGTGTGTGTGTCCTTTGGAGAGGAGCAGTCTGACTGTAGACTGTGGTTTTTGTGGTAGAATATCCTGCTGTGGCCTGAGTCTTTGCATTTCTCCACAATCTGGCCCCCAGTAGGATGGTATTCAGAGGTGGGGCCTTTTGTGAGGCAATGAGGTCGTGAGGATGGAGCCTTTGGGAATGATATTAATGTCCCTGTGGAAGAGGTCAGAGGGAGCTTGTTTGTCCTTTGCCATATGAGGACTCACAGGAAGTGTCATCATGCCCCCATCAGATACCAAATTTGTTACTGCCTTGATTTTGGACTTCCCAGCCTCCAGAACCATAAGCAATACATTTTCTATTATTGGTAAGTTCCCCTGACTAAGGTGTTTGGGTCTAGCGCGCAAACTGAGGCATATAAACATAAAAAATTACCACTTTATGCCCATCAGTTGATCAGTGGGTAATAAAAATGTAAATCAAACCCACAATAAGGCATGATGGCATATGTACACCATGGAATACTATTCAGTCATAAAAAAATAATGAAATGATGTGTTTTGCAGCAACTTGGATGGAATTAGAGAACATCATCCTAAGTGAACTAAGTCAGGAACAGAAAACCAAACACCGCATGTTCTCAGTTTAAGTGAGAGCTAAACTAAGGATCTGCAAAGCCATAGAGAATGTTATGATGGACACTGGAGACTCAGAAGGGGGAGGGCAAGGGACAGAGGGACAAAAAAAATTGCCTACTGGGTACAATGTTCACAGGTTGGGGGAGTGGGTTCGCTTAAAGACCAGACCAAAAACTTTTTGTACCGCCCAAAAAACAGCGGGGGGGGGAACCTGGAGAAAACCCAAAACAGTTCAAAAAATTTTCATCATTTTAATGATTTCTAAGTGTACAATTCATTGGCATTAAGTAAATTCTCACTGTTGTGCAGCCATCACCACTGTCCATCTCCAGAACTCTTTCATCATCCCTTGAACTCTGCAGTCATTAAACACGAGCTCCTTATCTTCCCCTCTCCTCTGACCCTGGAAACATCCCTGCTTTCTGTCTCCATGAGTTTTGCTGTCCAAGTACCTTATGTAAGTGGAATCATACAATATTTGCCCTTCTGAGTCTGGCTTATTTCACTTTGCATAACATCCTCAGGATTCATCCACATTGTAGCATGTGACAGAATTTTATTTCTCTTTAAGACTGAATAATATTCCACTGTCAGAATAGGCTACATTTTGTTTATCTGTTCGCCTGTTGATGGACATTTGAGTTGTTTTCACCTTTTGGATACTGTGAATAATGCTGCTGTGAACACTGGCGTATAAGCATCTGAACACCTAATTTCAATTCTTTGGCGCATATATCCAGGAGTAAAATTGCTGGATCCATTTGGTATTTCTGTGTTTAGCTTGTTGAGGAACTACCTACCTGTTTTCCAGAGTGGCTCCATCATTTTATATCCCCATCAGCAAAGCACAAGGCTTCCAATTTGTCTACATCCTTGTCGACACTTGCTGCTTTCCTTTTGTGTGTGTGATAACAGTGGATATGACAACTTTATGATTTCATGCCTTATTGTGGGTTTGATTTACATTTTCCTAATGACTAGAGATACTGAACATCTTTTCAGGTATTTATTGGCTATATATATATTTTTTTTTGGAGAAATGTCTGTTCAAGTCCTTTGCATATATAAATGTATATATATACAGAGAGAGAGAGAGAGAGAGAGAAGAGCCAAAAAAGTATACACATTTTAAGAAAGGAAAAATTATTAAAATTTGAATACTCAATATAGACTGATAACAAAAAATGAATATAAGTCACATTTGACTTCTGCAATTACAAGATATGCTCAAAGTGTTTCCCATCAGCATCCAGACACTTCTGATTAATGCAAACTAAAAGTGATACATAGATAATAGCTCTTAAAGTGTATATACCCTTTTTGGCACCCCTGATGTATGTGTGTATATATATAAATGTCATTTTCTGTTGACATTATTTTTTTTTATTTTACTTATTTATTTATTTATTTATTAGAGAAAGGGTCTCACTATGTTGCCCAGGCTGATTTTGAACTCCTGGGCTCAAGTAATCCTCCCACCTCAGCCTTCCAAAGTGCTGGGATTACAGGCGTGAGCCACCACACCTGGCCTCCTCTGCCCATTTCGAATGACCATACATTTTTATGAAGGATGCTTCTGTCCAGACACAGCCACTTCCCAGCTGTATGACCTTGAGCTGGTTATACAACTTCTCTGTGCCGCAGTCCCTTCATCGGCAAGACTGAAATAATAGTATCTATCTCATAGGACTCTATGAGGAGTAAGTGATTTTGCTTTTGTCAACCACATGGACATAGTGTCATAGTCGACACTCAGTGAGTGTTCGATTTGCTTCCACATGAAAAGCTTGGAGAGGGGAGAGACTGTGTGGAGGGAACCTCAGGGAGACAGCTTCCTGCCACCAGGGTGGATGGGAATGGCCTCAGAGATGTTCCGGCCCAGCCCCTGTATATTACCGGAAGGGAAAGAGACAAAGAGATAAGCCCATGGGCCAAGGAGCAAGGGCTCTCTGAGCACACAGTGCTTTCTTTCCACTACCTGCTGTTTAACACCACAGCCTGTGCCAAGTCCTCACGGGACATAGCTTGAATACCTTCAGAACCACCAGGCCAACCCGAATTGGCATCATGAGCTTGGTTCGGTGGGCCCACACAGATTGTCTTGTCTGAGGATCAGAGGGGCAGCTGGTATGAGCCTGAAGCCACATTGCCTCCCAAAGTTCCTTCTGGAGATGGCAAGCCCTGTCTCTCCTCGATGTTCATGTCTCTCCTCAAGCTTCATCTCTCCTCAGCCCTGCCGTGAGCATCACAGGTAATCAACGACTGCTCCCACCTTTCCCTCTTGCCTTCTACCTATGTGGAAGAAACCCATTATAGCCAGGACTTGGGACTACAGGACCCTTTCTTCCAGGGAGACGACTCTGGGGACCCCCCAAGGCACCCCAGCGTGCAGGCAGCCTCACTCTCTTCAGACGGTGCTCATCCCTGTGCAGCTTCAATGCTCCATGCCTGCCAGCAGGTACAATGATGCTCATTGCTTTCCTGCCCCCATGGCGGCAGGTGCCACAGAAATCAGTGGAGACAGGGACAGAAATGAGCAGAAGCTTTACAGTCTGCTGAAGGTTTCCCAGCCTCTTGGAAACAGAACAGCTGGCCTCACTGGCTGGCGATCAATATGGCCTCTTCCTATGGTGCCTGGAGCTGAAACTCATTTCCAATTCCTTCAGCTGCCCTCCACCAGCAGCAGAATTCACTTATTACCAGTTTGACATGAACACAGGCACTCTGCAACTCTATCCTGTGTTGGGCTAATGCGATCTCTCCCGTCCACCACCCCACAACAGCATACCATGCACTTGTCTCAGACTAAGCCCATGGCCCCTTTCTGCACAGTCTGCTTTCTGATGATTCACATCAGATTTCCTGTTTGGTTTCCTTTCTGGTACACGGCTTCTCGTGTTTTCACCCACCTCCTCGGGTGCACCCGGCCCAGGAAGCTTGATCACGCTTGTTAGTTGTGCAGCTGTTCACCAAGGCTGCTCCAGGCAAGGGAGGACAGCTTCCCATGTTAACAGTGTTTATTGTTATTTCTTCTTTCTCATCCTTTCTGCCTTTCCTTCCAAGACTAATAATAGTGGGCTTCCCCAGGGTCCTGGATGCATCATCTGTGACTGGATATGTGATAACCTACCCAATGGCACAAGAAGAATTAACAGGCTCCATCACCTGGGCAGGGATGAGACCAAGGAAACCACAGCACAAAGGGTACCCCAAGTCTTCCATGCAGAGGAAGAAGTCAGAGCTTTTGGGTTTACCCCATGCAAGAGGAAAGAATGATTAACCTACACACAGATGGCTGTTGTGTAGACCAATGACTTTCAAACTCCCCAGAACAATGGAGATTCACAGAAAACCAGGTTCTGGGGGCCTCCTCCCTTGAGTCAAGCAGACTGGCTCTGAGTGTATATATTTTTACGCAAGCTTTTCTTTGGGAGAGGGGACCCTGGGGCCCCAAACATACAGACCCACAGTATACTGAGAAGACCACTGGCCTGGGAGGCCAGGACTTGAGCCCAGACTTGGCTCCATGGATTTTGGCAAGATACTGAGCTACTCAGGGCCTCCCTGCCTCACCTGAAAGAGAGAGGCTTGGACTGAGAGGTGGCCAGGACCCTACCGGTGTTATGATCTCCACCTCAGTGTTATTTGTAACCTGCTAGCGACTGTCAGATCCAAGTCAGGAAGACCTGGGACTGGACTCCAGCTCAGCCACTCCCAGCTGTTCCCTAGGCAGGGGCTTCCTTCCCTCACTTGTAATCACTGATAATATGAATGGCCTTGCAAGGCTATCGTGAGGATTAAAAATAACACATGAAAAACTTTTCCTGGCCCAAGTAGTTGTTCAATAAAGAACAGCAATGACCTACCATGATTTGTATGTGAGTAACCTTGAACTCAACCATTTCACTGCCAAGAATTTAACCTATGGGTGTATGAGCAAAAGTTCGTCAAGATGTCCACACACGGAGGTTCATGGCAACAGCATGTGTAATGCCAAAAAATTAAAAAGTGAATAAGTGGAATGTGTCCATCAATCAGGAAGCAAATAAATAAATTATGAATCACACCTAATTGTAGGTTTGCATTTGTAACTGTGGACAGTTTTGTTAATTGATTCATTTCATCAAAAGTGAGATGACAACCTGTGCATTTGTTTACCTTGCCATACTTCTCTGTATTAGAAGTTCAATAAATGACATATTCTTGCACATTCCATATCTAGTTGTTAAATTGTTTACTATGCTAATGATGAAGCTGGTGACGGGTCACTGTTGGAGGCCGTAGGAGTCCTCTGGGGGGTCTTTTGGGTCAGCTGTGCACAAGGACCAGGCTCTTCGGTGGAGGTCTCCTGGACAATCTTTTCTCCTAACCTCATCTGCTCCACTTGAGGAAGGACTTGTTCCTTCTTGGGATCGTCTATAAGAATAATGTTCTGACCCTCGTTTTTGTTTTCTTCCATTTGACAACAGAGAACTAAGAGAAAGGAGAGTTTACAGTCCTCATCAGATCTTAAAATGTTTCACCGAAGTTTCAACTGAACCCCATGAGGGTTGACTCTCAAGGTATAAATCTGACTTCTCAGTTTTCAGTGTAGGTTTCTCAGCAGTTGGGTTTGAGAGTGAAGAGGCTCTGAGACTGGGCATAGTGGCTCATGCCTGTTACCCCAGCAATTTGGGAAGCTGAGTTGGGAGGATTGCTTGAGGCCAGGAGTCTGGAACCAGCCTGGGCAAGACTCTGTCTCTACAAAAATCAAAACAAAACAAAACGAAAAGATAGCCAGGCGTGATGGCATGGGCCTGTAGTTCCAGCTACACAGGAGCTTGGGAGGCTGAGACAGGACAATTGCTTGAGCCCAGGAAGTTGAAGCTGCAGTGAGCTATGATTGTGCCACCACACTCCAGCCTGGGTAACAGAGTAAGAGCCTATCTCAAAAAATAAATAAATACATAAATAAGAAGGAGGAGGAGGAGGAGGAGAAGTTGTTCTATATCACCTAGCAAATAATCTGTTCCACTTAACAGAAAATGGACTGCTGTTATTATACTGAAAGCCCAGATCCTTGTGGTTTCTGTTTTGCTCTTAATATTTCTTTTTCCAACTGCCTTTAAAGTAAAAATATGTATTCTTCAGGAGTGTAGGTCAGTGCTAACCAAATATTTTCATCTTACAGATTAAAACCTCTAGAAGATTGAGACGACCTGATTCAAAAAAAGCAGGATTTCTGGCCTAGGAAAGAAACATCTGAGCAGGACCGTCGGGTCCCCCGTCTTGCCTGTGAACACTGCTTGTGCTGGGGCCTCGTGTTGAATGTCATACTACTTCCTCTGGGTCCCAGTAAGACATCTTGTCTCACCAGGTTTCTTCTGAAGTGTGTCAAGCCCTACATAGCTTCTCCCACACCTTCTCCCAATACTGCACATGCCTCAGAGCCTCCCTCACACAAACTTGAATTTCTCCCTCCTCATGCAAGTGTCAGAAGGAGAGGAAGCTGCCTAGCTCATTTAGTTTGTAGAGTGACTGACTGACGGCCAGATGATTTTCTCAGGAAAAGTAAAGGTTTTAGCAGAGACATTTCATGCCAATGTTGACCCTGCTTGGATGATAGGTCTTCTGCATCTCTTTCCTTCTTTGAGATGAGGCTGAGTGGCGTGGAGTGTGGTTGTTTTGTGGCTCTTTGGTTCATCGTAGAAAGGCACTTTCTTTTTTTTAAATTATTTTTAAAACGTGGGGTACAATTCAGGTTTAGGTACATATGTGGTCATTGTACAGGTAAAGTTTGGGGCTCTCTTTGGTCCCCACTTCACCTGGTTTGAGAACAGGTACCCTTACTGATGTTGTGTCCCCCGCCCCACCCTGGCAGTGTCCCGCTGTTGCGAATCCCTTTCGTAGAAAGGCATTTTAGAATGAGTCTTTAAAAGATGTGTAAGGTACAGTTTATTAGAGAGAAAAGAACAAGAAATGACAGTTGCAAGAGAGAATGTGAGTGGCCTTTAAGGAAAGGTCACACACTTGCTAGAAAGTTTTATATATGGTCTAAAATGTTGATTAGGTAACCTAAGTTAAACTTTGATCACAGGTTTCATTTCTGTTTTATTTCTAAGCTTGTTTGTGTCAGAGGACTTTTTGAGATAATAGGAAAAGTTGTTGTTTAATTTTCTCCTGGAACACTGCGCCTCAGTGTCCCCAGTAACTCTCTTCTGTTCCCTTCTCAGTCCTTGTACCCAGCCACCCCATATCTCAAGGTCGGGCCTGGATTTCAGTCAGCATGTAGCTATTTAAGAGTTATGTCCCGATAAGACAGTTTCCAGATGCAGGTGCCTGACTATCTGGTTTCCTAATTAAGCCTATGAGAAACTCACTATCTATATCTCAGCTATGCCGACTGTCCTGCCT
The DNA here is from genome assembly GCF_000164805.1 of Carlito syrichta. Classification (NCBI taxonomy): domain Eukaryota; kingdom Metazoa; phylum Chordata; class Mammalia; order Primates; family Tarsiidae; genus Carlito; species Carlito syrichta. Next base: position 929,057 of record NW_007247765.1, on the reverse strand, counting down.
CACCTAACCCAGCCCAGAATTAGGTATTAGCCCAAAATCTCTTGTAGGAGGGATCCAGAGGCTCATAGTTCTCCATTTGCCAAGGAGAAGGGAGCCTTCCTGACCCTGGGCTGTTCTGGGACCCCAACTCATTTCTCCTTTGAGTACCCCATAGTTTTCACTCCCTGCATGCCCTTTTCCCAGAGCCCAGAGCCCACAGACCTTCATTCTCTCTTTCTAAATTATCTGGACACTCACAGGCACCCTTCTGTTGGTATTAGCTCACTTCCCACACCTTCTCCTTCTTGTGGCTACACAGTTGTCAGGGCTAATAACTGAGGGACTCAATTCTTATGATCACAGGTCTTAGGGTGCCAATCTTTCGTGTATGAGGGGACCTAAAAATCCTGGAATTATCTTTTGGAGGGTGGGCCCCTTGTAGCACAGGCTCCCCCCCCCGCAGATAAGTGTTCTAGGAATCCATTGGCATCAGTGGGCCAGCTAGCATTGTGGAGTGAGGCTGCGTTCAGCTTCAGTGAAATGTTTTTGGAGATCCTTTCAATGTGTTTGCCCATTTCACGATGGGTGATTTACCAGCGCACCTGCCCACACTGCACTGAGTGTTCAGCAATTTTGGACCCCAAGCAGCATGACCCCCGTGCCCCACCCTCCCTAGTCACCCAATCTCACCCCAACCGACTTTTGTTTGTCTCCCAGGATGAAAAAAGTCCTCAAAGGGAACCGTTTTTGCCGATGTGGAAGAGGTGAAGCAAAAAACGGCAGAAGGACTAAAAGATATCCAAATGGATGAGTTCAGAAACTGTTCTGAACAGCAGAAAAAGCATCAAACAGAGAAGACTTTGAAGGTAACTGAAGTTTCAACGTGAAGAATAAATGCACAATTTTTTATAACTAAATTCTGGGTTTTGGGGGTTCCCCCCCATATCACCATGCATCCGCAGGCTCAAGGAATGCAGTGTAGAGAAAGGTAACTAATGTCCGAGCTGAGAGCTCCATCCATGATGTCATCATTTCCCCTGTGCAAGGGCTCCTGAGATATCCTGGGTATGCCCCAAGCACTGTCACCATCCTCCTGCTTTGGCCACTCTCACCCCTCTGCCTCCTGCTGGCCTCCAACTCCTCCACTTACCTGGTTGTGTCACTTTGAGTCACAGCCTACAGGTGGGGTCTTCTCCCCCCGGTGCTGAAAAGACTTTAGTAAACCCAAGTATGAGACAATGGGGCCAACGCAGTGACTTGGCACCGCCAATGGAAGTACTTTTTCACTGAAGTACAACTTTTATTTTATTACAATTTCTCTTCCCTTTGGAAGGTGGCACATCCCTCCAGGTGAGGACATATTGTGGCATGCTGGCTGCACACAATGTCACCAAAACCACCTGTTGACAAGTCAAAGCTGAGTTTACTGCTTATGGCGGTCAAGGAGAATACTACTCCTCAGTCTTGGTGGTGTCTCAGAGCAGGGAGGGCTAAAAAGGCATATTTATTGAGACTTTGAAGTCTGGTTTAAGATAGGTCCTTCAATGAGGGGACATGGTTAGGACTGAGCAAGGATCATGCTGTCATCATTCGGTATCAGTGGACAAAGCAGGGTAGAATTCTGAGGCAAAAGGCTCCAAGAGTTTTAAGATGTCAAGCGTCATTTGATGTTTTTTATTAAAGAGAGAAAGTAAGCCGGGCTCTGTGGCTCAGCCTGTAACCCCGCGCCTTTGGGAAGCTGAGGTGAGTGGATTGCCTGAGCCCGCGGGTTCGAGACCTGCCTGGGCAGCGAGACCTCATCTCTACAATAAATCAAGAAAATCAACCGGGCGTGGTAGCGCATGCCTGTAATTCCGGCTACTCGGAAGACTGAGGCAGAAGGATCGCCAGAGCCAAGCAGGTCGACGCTGCGGTGGCCAGGAGCGGCCACTGCACTCCAGTCTGGGAGACAGAGTGAGACTCCAACTCAAAAAAATAAATAAATAAAATAAAATAAATAAAGAGAGAAAGTAGTTCCTTTAGGAAGTTTCAGCAATGCTCAGTAAAGTTACCTGCAACTTCTTTCTCCCTGGCAAGAGGTTCCTGGAATGAGAAAGTTATGCTGAAGAGAACAGTAGCGTAGTAAAGTCGTGTGTAGACAGAAGGCTGTGTGGAGGTTTGGTTCTCTGTAGTAACAAGGCCCAATAGTGCTTGCCTTAGTTACTTACCTCCACCTGAGTTCCACAAGCCAGCCCAGGCTTCCTGCAGTTCTGCAGGCCTAGACATCCCAGCCCACATTCTTCCCTCGTTCCGTGATTTCTTCCCCACCTAATTCACTGTCTGGAAGGTAAAGTGTTCCCATCTTCACCCCAGCTCAGTCACCCACTGTATGTCCTTGAAGCTCACCAGGATCTCATGCAAACAGAATTCCTTTCAGCCTCCAGGGCAGGCCCCGACATGCCTGAACCCACACGCCAGAAGTATGCAGCATTGGCCTTTGCTGTCCGACTTTCCCCGACACTTGAAGATTCTGCATGAGAAGCAGAATGTGAAATGTGGGCACTTTCTAAAGTGGCACCAAGTAGAAAAGTGCCACAAAAGATCATTGGCATCCATTCCTTTCATTATGAAAAGAAGTGAGACTGTGTGGCCGGATATGCACCTACATTGCTGCTACTCCTTCTTGGTACAGACGGTCCCCAGCTCACAATGATTCGACTCATGGTCGCAGCTTTACAATGGTGCGAAAAGCAATGTAGGTTCAACAGCAGCCGCACTTCAAGTACCCATGCTGCCATTCTGTCTTGCCCTTTCCATAGTCACTAAATTCCATGAGATTTCCAATACTTTATTGTAAAATAGGCTACAGTGTTAGATAATTTGCCTAACTGTAGGCTAACGTAAGTGTTCTGAGCATCTTTAAAAGGTAGATTAGGCCGAACTCAGTGGCTCAGCCTGTAATCCCAACACTTTGGGAGGCCGAGGTGAGTGGATTGCCTGAGCCCGCAGGCAACTTGGTGAGATCTCGCCTCTACACTACATCAAAAATTAGCCAGGCATGGCAGCACGCACCTGTAGTTTCAGCTACTTGGAAGCCTGAGGCTGAAGGATCGCCAGAGCCCAGCAGGTCGACGTTGGGGTGGCTGTAAGCATTCCACTGCACTCCAGCCTGGAGACTCCAACTCAAAAAAAAAAAAAAGTAGATTAGGCCGGGTGCAGTGGCTCAAGCCTGTAATCTCACCACTTTGGGAGGCCGAGGCAGGAGGATTGCTTGAGCCCAGGAGTTCCAGACCAGCCTAGACAGCATAGTGAGAACTTGTCTCTACAGAAAATAAAATAAAAAAATCAGCCAGGCATGGTGGCAATCACCTGGAGTCCCTGCTACTCAGGAGACTGAGGTGGAGGTCAAAGTACTTTGAAAGATAGGTCTTTCAATGAGCCCAGGAGGTCGAGGCAGCTGCTGTGAGCTGTTATCATTGTGATCATGGCACTCCATTCCAGCCTGGGTAACAAGAGTAAAATGCTGACTCAAAAAAAACCCCAAAAAACAAAAAAAAAAACCAGACCAGGCTCGGTGGCTTAGCCTGTAATCCCAGCACTTTGGGAGAGGAGTGTATTGCCTGAGCCCACGGGTTCAAGACCAGCCCAGGCAACTTGGTGAGACTTCATCTCTACAATAAATCAAAAATTAGCTGGGTCTGATAACGCGCGCCTGTAGTTCCAGCTACTTGGAAGGCTGAGGTGAAAGGATCACTGGAGCCCAGCAGGTCGAAGCTACAGTGGCTGGGAGCGTGCTACTGTGCTCCAGTCTGGGTGACAGAGTGAGACTCCAACTCAAAAACAAAAAACAAGAAAAAACTAAACTAAGATATGATTTTTTTAAAAATCCCAAACTATATTAAGATATGATATTCAATAGGGTGGGTGTATTAAATGCATTTTCAACTTATGATGGGTATGTTGGAACCTTGAGGGGCATCTGTATACAATTATTGCTGAGAATTGATGGTCCTGCCAGGGAGCACTTTCCCAGCTTTGCTTGCCTCTGACTGTAGCCATGTGGTTCTAGCTAAGGGAATATGAGCAGAAATGGCACCTGCCCTTCTGGGTCAGGACTTCAAATACACTTTCTGTTCTGCCAGCTTGATGCAGACAATGGCAGGCAAGATAGAGGACAGCAGGCAAGATAGAAGGCGCCTGAGTCTCAGGACCGCCAAACAGGGGAAAGCCCCTTGCCATGCAGGAAATAAGGAAGAAATAAACTTCTATGATGGTAGCCATGAAAAACCTCTGGTTTGTTGCAGCAGTTAGTAAAGGAAGGCAAATGATAAGAATAATCCCAGAGGGAGTTAGAAGAAAATGACCTCATCATTATTTTGAACTGAAAAATCACCCCTCAGTGAAAAACACCAAGTCCAGGTTCTGGGTGACCTTGATGGAAACTAGAACAAATCAATGTGGCTTTTAGCATATTAATAAAGTTGCAGGTATTTATAGAACGTGTCATTAGCTGATCATCCTTTGAGAACCAGCTTCTCAGGAAAGCTTTGGCAGCCATGACTAGGCTGGGAGTTTTCACTGCTTCCCTGCTCTTCGTAATAAACCAAGATTATTCTGATGTACAAACCTCAGATGGGAAGAGGATGGGGCAAAGTCACACTGGAACCAGGATTGCCTCAACAGGAGGTCATTTTCCCGGAGCTGTCTTTGCCACAGCCCTGGGAGAACACACGCTTGCCCAGGGTCCTGCCAGACAGCACCCTTGTGGCCTGGAAAAACCAATTCCCTTGCACCAGGGAGCCCTGACATCCTGGGACCATCATGCAATGTCACCTCCCTCAGCACAGGTGTTTGGGCTGAGTCAAAGGAAAGAAATAGAAATGTCTCCCAGTGTAGGCTCGAGCTTCCTTCTCTCTCGTGTTCCAGGTACAAACACCATGTTCGGTTGCTTAGGATAACGACTGCAAAAGGGTGCATCAGTGCTGGGTGGTGTGCATTGCCCTGGGTATTGTGTATCCTAATTCTGACTCTGTTACTGCAAGTGTGTAATCCATATTAAGGCATTTTACCACCTCCTCTGCCTACTCCACTACTTTCTGTAAAGCCAGATTGGTAAAATTGGCCAGTTTCATGGAGGGAAGGTAGTTTATGGATGTTAAGTGACGACAGACTATAAACACAAGGGAAGTCCAGAGCCCTGTGTATGAACACCACATAAATGCTAATTAGCCTTGATGCTGCAACATTTCTTCCTCCCACAAGGTAAAAACAACCCAGTGGATTTTTAAAAATCTTTTTTAAAATTTTCCTTTCTCCATAAAACATTTACTTGGAAAAATTAATAAAGCATTTGGCCCATCCCTCCTGAGTGCAAAAGGATTGCACAGGCAAGATCGTGTTAGCAGAAGCTACCCAGCTCGCTCCTGCTCCCTGGGTGGCGAGACCGTGAGAGCTCTCTGTAAACTGGTTTTGCAGCATTCTTATTCGAGGAAGTGGCCTGGGCATCTCCAGCACATCTACACATGTGAGTCCTGGCTTGGGTGCAGTTGCTTGTGGGCAAAGTCTGAGAAAGGGTTAACCTTTGGAGGTGCAGATGGGGGTGAGGAGAGAACCTGGCTTCAGGAACCCAAGGGCTTCAGGGACCTCAGGCCAGGCGGACTCAAGGCCAGGAGCTGTTTTTAGACAGGAGCTCCTCAACCTTACTGGAGTGAAAAATGCCAAGACAAACAGCCCCTCATGGAAGGGCCCTGATTTAACCATCAAATACAGCTGAAAAAATGATGAACTGCCCCTCTCCTTAACGGCCGCCTTTACTCAGCGAGTGATCCCTCTTAACTTCTGGGTGGCTGTTCACGTTTCAGCTCTTGGGGAGCAGGGATGTCTTTGGACCTCCAAGTGAGGCTCCTGCCCCAGCTTCCCAAAGTACTGCGGTTACAGGCGCAAGTCACCATGCTTGGTCTAGGGAATGTCTTTGTACGCTATTATTTCTCATGAAATTTAAAAATAAACAAATAATTCTAAATTTGCTTTTGGTTTAGGTGTACTTTTTTTTTAATCTTAAGGCTTTTTAAAAATAAAAATAAAAAAGGACCTTAGCTCACGGAAGGCTTGTAAAGTCAGAGGGAGGCGTAGTCACCTTGCAGGGATTTTGTGGCATTCACGCCTCACCTCCCCAGCCGAGGTGCTCTGTCCTCACCCACGGATGGGTGGTGGCGGGCCTTCCCCCCTCACCTCTGCAGTCCTGTGGAGATTGGCTCAGATGCTCCTGCTGCGGGCCTTCAGGTCGCTCAAGAGGAGCAGCCACACAATGAGGAAAGGTGACTGTCCCCGTGCTTTGTCTGGATCTGAGAGGTGGAGACTCACTGAAGCTTCAGTCTCAAAGATTTGTTGTGGGGTTACATGAGGGAAGAAAAAGGAAATGGGGTTCCTAGCTCCAATGAAGAGCGGGAGCTATGAGACACCCAAGCCGTAGCATTTCCTGTTTTGAAAAAAAAAAAGTTCAGCTCGCTGCCTGGTTCACTTAATTTTACATAAACACGCTCTTGGAGGCGGAAGCAAATCTGACTGGTTTTTCAATGTGAAAATGAACTATTCTTGGAGTTGTTTCTAAACAGAGCTTGTCTCCGATCCTAATGTATTAGAAATGGATGTGATGATGAGTAGGTAATAATTTTTTTTCGTGGGGTAAATTCCAAAGCTCAGAACAACACCAAGCGTAACATCGCATGGAAATGCCACTACGTAGAACAGAATGCTATCAATAGGGTGATGTCACTTGTTTCCAAAGACTGTGGATAGACTAGAGCGATGTGCAATAAAGATAAAATAATAATTAAAGGGAGATATTTCAAGGTAGACACTACAGTCATTAGCACCACTGGCAGGTATTTTGGGGGAAAATAAGAAACAGGTTAAAAGCGTCTGACTTCAAGGACCCTCAGGGAGGCCCCGTAAGTAGGGAGTAGTGACCTTCGTGCCAGAACTCCCAAGTGGCCAACACTGTGTCAGATCTTGTCACTCCTCCATCCAAAATTCTCTGGCAACCGCATGTCACCCAGAGTAAAGGCGACATTCTTCCTTGGAACCTCTCCCCTCAACCAATTTCCTCCTAGCAATGCGGTTGTGACTGTGTGCCCACCCTGTGGTCCTTCAGGACAGCTCCTGCCTCAAGACTTTTCATGTGTTGTTCCCTCCACCTGGAATTCCCATCCCAGAGACCTGCTTCTCATTTCATGGAGGCCTTTGTTCCAGTGTCACCTTCTCGGCCAGGCACTCCCCCCAGGGAGCTATAAACTGTAAGCCCACCCAACCCTAACCTCTTCTACCCTACTTACCTGCATTCTTTAAAAAACTGTTATGAAAAAATCTCAATCATTCTAAAAACAATATAATGAACACCTGCCTACCCACCGCATCAGCTGCCTGAGTTTTGCCTGTCTTGTTTCATCCACCTCCTCCATTTTTTCCTACATTATTTCCAGTTCGCCTAGCACTGATCACTACCTAATCTGCCTTTCTCACTTTTCTTCATTATTTTGCATCTAGAATGCCCTAGAGTGTCAACTCCATGAGATCTGGGATCTTTGTCTGCTTTTTTCACCGTTGAATCCCTGGTATCCGAAAAAGTGTTCAACACATAGTAGGTGCTCACTAATCATGGCCAAATGAATGAATGAAGTAATGAAGTGGTTATGCTACAATGATGCCTATTTTCCTCCCTACACCCTCCCCTACCAGCTGGCCAGCACAGCCTCAAGTATCCCCAGCACTCCCATTCTGACACCATCCAATTACTGTCAGCTACAGCACCCACAAGTCCCTTTCTCTGACTCTCAGTAGTCCCTGTGTCACGTTCCCAAGGGGCAAAACCAGATTGGCCCAGCTCTCTGTGTGCCATGTCACAATACTCTGGCAAATCTGTGAATTATTAGCATCCCTGAGGTTGACCACCACTGGTCATGTGGTACAAAAGTGAGCACCCAACAGTGGCCATAGGAGGAGTGTAAGTGATTGACATCTTTATTTCACACAATCTTTCTTTCCGACAGACCTTCTGTTGATAGATTTGATGAGACTAAGTTTCTTTTTAAGTGAATGGGCAGCCTCCAATCACTCCAGCCATCCTTGCATTTATCGTGTATCCCATAGAAGAGATATTTTTTGCCAGGCGTCCCTGTGAGAAAGAAAGGAATGCACAGGGAATACCTTGCCTGGTTCAATTTCTCCTTCCCATTATTTTCAACGTTGTCAATCAGCAAAGCCCTCAGGCATCAGACACTCTCCAATTAAGAATTCAATAAAAGCCAGGGGGTGTTGCCAGCCGTGTTGCCAAGTTAGGAACCTGCAGGACCAGTCACATGTTAGCATCCCAACAACCACAGCTAGGATTGCCTGGCAACTACTCTCTGCCAACAGCGTTTCCTGTCTACCTATCAAAGGGCTGTGGCTTCCTCCTTGGCCTCCTCCTGTGAAAACCAGTTAAAGTAAGCATCACCACATCAAAGCAGATGCCAGGGCTGTGGCGTTCTTCTCAGAAGAGATTATATTTACACAAGGGCGAGCACCCCTGAATGCTCCTGCTCCTCCTGCCTTCCAATGATGACACAGTTTAAGGACATCATGTTTTCCAAGTTATCTTATGAGGTTGTGGAGCTATGAGTTCTAATCCAGTTTTGAAATATTTAATTGACAGTCGCTCCCTAGGTGGCTGTTGTATCTTTTATCAGTAAGCTTTGACCAAGATCTCACATGGGCACATCCTTTTACTAGATGATTTCAAGACTAGGAATGACATTCATCTGTCTGGTACAAATACTTCTGTATTTGTAAATAGTCAGTGCCCCAAGCATTCTCACTCTGAAATCCTCCACTGTCTCAGTTACCTCAAGCTCTCTCCCAAGACCCCTGTATTTACAAGGTTAATGCTAGTAGGAATCACAGGTGTCAGTTCTGATTGGTTAGCACCTGTGCTATACACATTGTTAATAATTTTGAATATCACCCCCAGTTTTAAGTTCAAATCAATGAAAACAACTAGCTCTCACTTTAGACACTTTATTCCTCTTCATTTATAGAGAAAGGGGTGGAGTAGGGCTGGGATTGGACCGAGGACCCAAACTCATACAGATGCAGACAGCTGGAAGGAGACTTACACATGCAAACTGTGATGCTTCAAGCATTTTCCTCTGCTTTGGGCATCACTCCAGTAGGATGCTATCCACGGAGACAGGAGTTTTTGTCTGGTTTGTGCATTGCTGGATCAACACCCAGAACGGTGCTTGGCACACAGCAAGTGCTCAATATATGAGGACGGGCCCCTTGTAGTACAGGCTTCCCCTGCTAGGTGGGTGTCCTAGGAACCCATCCAGCATCAGTGTATCAGCTAGCATTGTTGTGAGAGGCTGCATTTGGCTTCAGTGAATTTTTTGTTGGAGATTCTTTCAGCGCGTTTGCCCATGTCATGATGGTGATTTACGAGTGCACCAGCCCACACCTCACTAAGTGTTCAGCAGTGTTTGACCAAAACACGCATGACCCCCATGCTCTATCCTCCCTATACACCTGATCTCACCCCAAGAGACTTTTTGTTTGTTTGTTTCTTTGTTTCCCCAGATGAAAAAAGTCCTTAAAGGGAAACATTTTGCTGATGTGGAAGAAGTGAAACAAAAAACAGCAGAAGCACTAAAAGGCATCAAAATGGACAAGTTCAAAACCATTCTGAGCTGGGGAAAAAGCATCTCGACAGGTGTATTGCATCCAACAGAGAGTCCTTTGAAGGTGACTGAAGTTTAAACATGTAAGGATAAATTTTTAAATAAATAAATTCCAGGGATTGTTTTTGCACCTCCCCCTCCCCCCGTATCAATACAGTTCTTGAATGAATGCAAGAATTCCCTGGTCTGATGTCCCTGTTGTTGCCTAACTTGACAAACCTGGGGGAGTCTACAGCTCCCCAGGATTTCTCAGTCTGACCTTTTTTCTTAATTATTACATCTCTTTACACATCCAGGCACAGAGGCAGCACATCTCTCACGCATGACCCTGTGTAGGTCTCCAGCATACATGGTGATAGAGTGCCTACAGCCTTCCTCTAGGGTCTAGAAAACATTCTAGTGTTTCTAAAAGACTCTGATTTTCATTTCCAAACATATGCTTCACACATGGCGTCATTTATTCAGCCGAAGCCACTGCAGGATTTTGGCCAGCACTGGTAGAACTGAGAGGACAGCACTGAAATCACAGCTCTGTCACAGTCACACCATCTGTGACCTCTCATCCCAGGAGCTCCAGGGTAGTGGGACAGGTTCTGGGGCCAGGAGGGAGAGCTGGAGTCAGGCCTGTGAGAAATGGAAGAGGTAAGCTCCTGTTCTTTAGTCTCTCAGGAAGGGCCCTTATGGAGAGTGAATCGTGTTCAGGTTTTGCTCACCAAGGCATCCCTGATCTCCTGCCTGCCTAGAGCTGTGCTCACCTGGGATGTGTCTCCTGTCATCGAGACCTCTGGTGAGGGTCTGGGAGAGTGACTGCTGAAGCCGCCAAGTCTCTGAAGGAAAACTTGAGTGATGTGACATTTGAAAAGCGGCTCTCTTCACTGTTGACAAAACTCGAGGGAAAAGCATCAGCTCATGAACGCACGTCCACATGCAAACCCACATCTTCCTCTTGAATTTGGTGTGGGAACCAGCATGGCTTCCAACACACATTCTCAAACGAGACTCGTTCTCCACCAGTCAGTCCCATGTTCTAAGATGAATCTCATCTGTCTACAGTTCTCATCTCAACACGTAGGGCAAGTGCCACAACCCACCGTGCCTCACAATTACACATTGTTTTTAACCCCTTTCATCCCCACCTTGTCACGCAGTTTACTAACTTAATTAATAATCCCTCACAAAGTGGCGAGTATCATTATCCCTGTGTTAAGGTTTAGGAAACTGAGTCACCTCCAGGCTGTGACCCATAGGCCACAAGCTAACTCAGTGTGAGAGGGAGAGTCCAAGTCGCTAACCACCATATGGCTAGGCCATTGGCCTGGTCTCACACCCACAAGGGGGCATTTCTTATTTGAAGCTGCCCACTTCAGCCCAGAGTCAGCCAGGCCTTCTCTAAGATCCCATTCACGTTCCGCAGCCTGAGGGTATGGCAGCCCAGGAGACGTGGCGAACAGGGGAGAGCAACCATGCAGCACACACACCAGAGAGCATCTGAGGACCTGGGCTGTTGCCAAGAATCTGGGCCTGATCTGGGAGTTTTCTCTTGTGGACATCAGACCTTGAAGCCCAGTCTCCACCCTGAGCCTCTTCAGGCTGGTATCCTTTCTCAAGACACCTCGACCCACGCCCCGTTACAGTCTCATTACCTCAATCCCACATGACCTTCTGTGAACATCAGCACCCCAACTCACCTTTTCCTGCAGACCATCTCTGCTCTAAGAGGAGCTTCCTCTTCTCAGGAGCAAGATGAAAAAGAGAAAAGAGTCACATCCTTCCCTGAACCTGAGAAAGCGCTCTCTCACTGTTCATTGTCATTCTGAGCAACAGATGTTGGGGAAGCTACTGCCAAGAGTGTGGCAAGGCTGTGGGTTCTCTTTCCCACTGACATCCATACTGCTGCTTTCCTCCTGACCCTGTTCCAGTCAGCCCTCCTCAAGATGCCCCTTCACACTGATCTGTTCTGAGTAACTATGTGTGAGCCTTCGCCCTCTTCTTCCTGGCACCCTGCTTGCTGACAGCCTTCTGTCTTTCCTTCCTTCTCTATGCCATATAAGACTTGGTTCCTTCTGTGGACTCTCAGACCCACACCTTGGCCTGGAATGCCTGGCCTCCAGCTCACCTTCTGTGTAAGGAGTCCTCTGGCACTCTAGAAGAGAAGGCCAGGAGTCAACTCTGTGTAGACCAGCTCTCAGGGTGTAGAGGGCTATACCGTGTAGAGGAGACACATGGATACCTGGAAAAGTGTCTTCAATGGAAATTTCTTGATGTTGCAAATAAACGCATCTTTCTTCCTCCCAAAGGAGGAGAAACACAAGGAAGTGGGGATCCAAGAAGTCTTCATTTATCAGAGGGCAGCATGGTGCAGTGATTGAGAGAATGCCACGGCGTTACGGTCAGATCCAACATATTGGCTGCTCTCCCTTGTGGTCAACTAAAATACGAGAGGCAGAGACTGGGAGAAAAGGGAGTGTTTAATTTCTATGACTGGGTTATAGGGAGACAGGTCAGCATCATTGCCAAAAATGCTGCCCAAAGAAACACAGATTCATTCCAGTATTTATACCCAAAATTCACCACCTTTCGCCCACCCCGAGTTTGAAGCCTACGTGCAGTTTAGCATAACTCAAGATTTACACGAGCAATTTTTGATATGTGACTACTGATATGACACAGAGTCTCCTGGTCATGCTGACATTTTAGAAAATATTTTGGAATTTACCATATGTTCTTTTACGGCGTTTTTAGAGGAAGAGGCAGACAATTGTAATATTTGGAAGGAAGAGAAAATCATAACATTTCAGTGATAACTTTAAATTGTTTTGAAACATAACTGTAATACTCTTGTATTCCCAGAGCCCTGATCTATAACAGTGTGATGTCCTTGTGTTCGCAGATGGAGGGGAGATGGGCAATGCTTTCAGACACACTCCTGCTGGTCTTGGGCCACTCTCCTAATCATCAGGCGGTCTGGCTTGCAGGCTATTTCTTCTTCAGCACCAGCAATGGCTAATAGATAAGAGTGACCAGTCGGGCAAGGCTATGCTGGGAGAGGAGAAGGTGGGGAGTAAATAGGAAAATTGTCCACTTTTGAATTCAAGTGGCTTTTATATTTAGCCCAACTCAGCTACAAAAGAATACATGTCTTTAAGTCTTTTCTAAATGACTGTTCTTATGTAACCAAAATGGCGTCTTTTCAGCCTACAGCAACGGGCCCGGCGGCCTGAAACCAGACCCCAAATCCCGGACTCCGGCTCCACACTCGACTGCTGGGAGGTCTATGCAGCCTTCTTCCTACTTGATTCTTCAGTTCCATCTTTTGTAAATTGGCTAAACTCTTCCTCAGAAAATTGTTGTGAGAAATAAGTTAAGGCATCTGAGTTTCCTAAAACAGCATCGAGCTCTCAATGATTCTCAGAATCCAACATTTCTTTCAACCAAAAGTTACTCCATGCCCAACACTACCTAGGCACAAGGACTGGCCTTCCAGGGACCTTGTGGAGACAATGACAAACAGACTTTCACAGTGCACATGGTCATGGCCCTGATGGAGATATGGGCATGTGGCTGCCTTTGTGTGAATTAAGAAACAATCCCAGCCCCAAGGCACAAGCTTGGCAATGGGATTTGAGCTGGAATTCTGGAATTCTTCCCCTCAGCAGGGTGACTTTGGGCAGTGGAAAATCCACACAACAGTGCAGGGTAGCACTGAGGAAAAGCATCTAACCCTCACTGGGAAGGAAAAGGTGTGGAGCAGAGATGGGCTTGAAGGAAGTGATGCCTAAACTGACCCGACTTAGGGATTCACCCATCAACACGGGCTGGGGAGTCTGGGGGGTATTCTAGGCAGAGAGGGCCACATGAACATAAAGAGGCAGGAAGAGCACACTTTATGCAAGGAAACACAAATAACGTGTGTGGTTCTGCCTCAGCACGGGGCAGGGAATGGAGTCGGTGGGCTAGGCGGAGACTGGGTAATGCTGGGTGTGTCCACTACACTAATGCCAGCCCAAACAACCAATTCCATCCAACTAGGAGAAGATGGCCATGTCTTCTGACTTGAATGTGGCTCCATCCTTGTTCTACTCAAAGGTTTCAGTGAGTGTCACTAACAGCAGGCACCCTGAGGACAAACGATCCAACCTTGGACGCCCATCCTTCCTGGTTATCAGGATTAGATTGGGAGCCTGTGTCAGGAGGGGGTCTTGCTTCTTTGTCCAAGGCCCTAAATGGAAGGTTCAATTTCTTTTCCCCACCTTCTCTGGTCTACAGCTTCCTCTAAAGTTGCAGGGAGAGCCTCACTTAAATCACCTCAATAAAAAAAGAAATGGATCCATGCTGAATATAGAATAATACTGTATAACATTGTACATTTCTGACATGATGCAATTCCACTGAAAATAAAATATTCCATTTCATGGCAATGTGGACAATTCTTGAACATAACTTTGCTTTAGAGATTCAACTTGTACAAGGTAAATACCAAAAAAATAGAATTATCTTTTGAAGGGCAGGCCCCTTGACTTCGCACAGGATCACCACATTAGGTAAGTGTTCTAGGACCACATTGGCATCTATGTATTAGTGAGCGTTGCTGGGAGAGGCTGCGTTTGACTTCTGTGAATTTGTTTTGGAGATTCTTTCAGCATGCTTGCCCATTTCTTGATGGGTGATTTACGAGGACAATTGCCCACACCATGCTGAGTGTTCAGCAGTTTGGGACCAAAACACCATGACCCCCAACCTCCCTATTTACCTGATCTCACCCTTAATGACTTTTTTTTTATGTTTCCTGGGATGAAAGTCATCTTTAAAGGGAAGCATTTTGCTCATGCGGAGGAGGTGAAACAAAAAACGGCATAAGCCACTAAAGGGCCTCAAAATTAACAAGTTCAAAAACTGCTTTGAGTAGTGGAAAAAGTGTCTCAGAGGGTGTATTACATCAAACAGAGAGTTCTTTGAAGGTGACTGAAGTTTAAATATGTAAGAATAAATACACATTTTTAAATAAATAAATTCCAGGAGTTTGGGGGTTCTCCTTGTATTTAATGCCGTGAATTTAGTGAATTATTTATTTTTTCATTTTATAATTAGGGAAAACAGACTGACTATATACCCATGGCAGCAATGAGTTTAAACCAAAAACATCAACCTAAGTTTACACAAAAACATAAACCTAGACTTGAAAACTCCTTGATCCACCACAATCTGGAATTTTTGTCTTGGTCCAAGTCTCTTTTAGTCACCTTGATTCAATTATTTAATAAACATTTTTGAGCACCTAGTGTTAGTAATAAAAGTTTCCAATCTATCAGAGAAGACTAATATGTAAATGGATACATAAAACTACCAGCTGACTCACAAAGACTAGACAGGAATATGAACAAAGGGTATAGGCATCAGAGAAAGACCAGCCTCATTGGCAGACTTGGGAAAGCTATGATATGAGAGGTGGCTTTTCAGATGGTGCTCAGTGACTGAATAGGAGTTTCTCAGAGAATGCGGAGAACATTTCAGACAGAAAAAAAATCACAATGTTATGAAAGAGTCTGGTGTTTCAGAAAACAAGAAGCCATTTCACCAGAATGGCCATGGTGGTGGGTTGGAGGACCCCAGTGACATTGTTACCTGTTAGCCATATTCTTTCCCTACTTTGCATCGGCCTCAAAGAAAAGTTGTCCGATTTGGAAAAGCAATCAGGCTTTTTATTCACTGGCCAGAGAGTGGAGAAGGGGAGCTGGTGCTCTAAGCCCCTTTCTCCCTGAGTGGGAGGTATGGGAGTTTTGAGTTGGTGCAGGGGAGGAGGGTATGTAAACATAAGCAGTGTGGCCAGGCAGGGGCAGTTCATGCACATGCTTCTCCTTAAGTTGCATGTACACAGAGTGGTGAAGATCTCCCTACAGAGGAGGTATTGTAGCATTATTATGGCAGGTTAATAAACTGAAGGCAACTGGGTGTCACAGGCACTGGCCCATGCTGGTCTAGTCTAAACTGGTCTTGCAAAGAGTCTGGACTTCCTCTGCTATCTGACAGTCACTGAACTCTTCAAACCACTGTGTCTGTAGAGAAGGAGCCCAGGGAAAATGTATTAGGTTTTCTTAAGAGACTAAAAAAAAAGGGAATAGCTGTTAAGGTTTTTACACTATCCCATCGGGGCTATCCTGTGACAACATGTACTTGGCTGAAGATGTAGGTTGGAACTGGATTCAGATGAGTCTAAGGTCCCATGATCAGGTTTACCTTTTAGAAAGACATTTCTGGTGGCAGTGTATCTTAGTTCATTCAGGCTGCTATAACAAAATGTCATAAACTGGATAGCTTATAAGCAACAGAAATTTATTTCTCACAGTTTTGGGGGATGGAAAATTCAAGTGGAAGGTGCCGATAGATTTGGCATCTGGTGAGGGTCTACTCCTGGCTTTTAAAGTGACTTCCAGCACACCTTTGCATGGGGAAGGGGAAGACAGCTCCCTGTATTCCACTGATTCCATTCATGAGAGTGCCACCCTCGTGAGCTGTTTGTATTCCAAAGGCCCTACCTCCTAACACATCACATAGAGGGTTAGGTGTTTAATGTATGAACTGGGGAGGGGAATGCAAGCATACCGACCATAGCACAGTACAAAGGATGAACTGGAGAAGAGTGCCAGTCTACAGAGAGAGCCACTGCATCACCCAGGTGAATAGTGGTGATGGGCTGGTCTAAGACAATACAGGGAGGAACTTTATGGGGCAGAGCCCTCTGGTTTCATGACTCATGGGCTGTGGTGAAAGAGCAGAGGAATTCAAGAATGAATCTGAGTTTCTAGCCAGATGGTGACACCATAAACTGAGATCAAGAATGTTTAAGGTAGAGGAGTTTAGAGGTAAAAGGATTTCCTCTGGGATGCATTAATTTTGAGATGACTGGAAGTCATCCAACTAGGAATATCCAGTTAGTCATTGGAAACAGTGGTCTAAGCTTAGGAGGAAGATCAGACCTCGAAATAGAGATCTGGGAATTATTATAGGTTGAACCCATGAAATCGTCAACACTTGATCACATTTTACCTACAAAAATGACTATTTCATTTGGGATTACATTTCATGTGGGAAAATATACACAATGACAAGGCCCAAGGGAATGATAAGACCTGAAAACATTGACTTCTAAGGGTGGGCAGAGAAAAAGAAGCTGTGATAAAAATGGAAAATAAATGGGCAGAGCTGGAGCTAGAAGGGACATTCTAGAATGATGTTATAGAAGACAGAGATGGAGGGCTCACCCAAAGAGGAGCAGGGGTTTAGAGACTCAAATGCTGCTGAGGATACACGGAGTTTAACAGAAAACAGGACTCTGAGTATGGCAGCTCGGAGGCGACTGTCCCCTCTGCAAGAATTTGGCTGAATTTGGCTTGACGCCTGGGCAACTTGGCGAGACCTCATCTCCACAATAAATCAAAAATCAGCCGGGTGTGGTAGCACACGCCTGTAGTTCCAGCTACTTGGAAGGCTGAGGTGGAAGGATCGCTGGAGCCCAGCAGGTCGAGGCTGCGGTGGCCAGGAGCAGCCACTGCACTCCAGTCTGGGCGACAGAGTGAGACTCCAACTCAAAAAAAAAAAAAAAAAGAAACATACATCTCCTCATCTGTGGAAGTTAACAAGTGAAAGACCCAACCCCATAACAATGGAGCCTGTAGCATATTAGGTAAGGAACCCAAGTTGCCAGATAAGCTTCCCGTGGACTGGAAAGACAGGAAATGTGAGCTGTTGGTCCCAGGGCAGACCTAACAAGAGACCAGTATTTTCCATACTAAACTCCTCATAGACATCCCAGGAACCATTTCACACTTATCTTCATTGTCTGTTTGCAGCTCTGTGTTCGATACATGTACTCTGTGCCCTTATCACAAGAGATACTCAATAAATATGTCTCGAATGAATGAGTGACTGAATGAATAAGATAGGTCTTTTGGAAAGTCATCTTACTGCCAGTTTCTGATCTAAAATTGTGAAAACAGTTTTAAAAAAAGACCACAGATCTTTAAAAATGTATATGTGTGTTTACACATATAGATAGACACACACACACGAGTGCAGGCATCTATAAGACTGTAGCTTGGAATAAAATAATCTTGGATGCTGAAAAAAATGAGAAAACTGACACAATTTACACCTAGTAACATCAAGAGAGTTAGTACTAGTCTTTTGAGATACATAAAACAGCAATAAACATGTTCTAGCATCCCAAGAAATTTTGACTTTGGCTCCTGGCTTTTGTTTCATTCAGATTCCCCTTTGCTTCTATCTCTTCCACATGTTTCTTATACTGTTAAGTGATTTTGTTACTATGGAAACCACAGGGTCTGCATAAAGCTCAAATATGATGTCAACTTATACAGTGATTTGAAATGTGTCCCATGGCTTGACAAAGAGCACTCGGGGGGGGCACGGTGGCTCACGTCTGTCATTCCAGCACTTTGGGAGGCTGAGCTGGGAGGATCATTGGAGCCCAGAAGTTCAAGAGCAGACTGGGTAACATAGCAAGACCTCATCTCTGCAAAAAAATTAGCCAGGTGTGGTGGTACGGGCCTGTATTCCCAGCTACTTGGCAATTAAGGAGGGTAGATCCCTTCAGCCCAGGAGATAGAGGCAGCGGTGGCCGTGATCAAGCCCTGCATTCCAATCTGGGTGACAGAGGGAGACTCTGACTCAAAAATTAAAAAATAAAAATAAAAAAGCACTTGGAGGAATGCTGTGATATGCCTACCTAAACACGTATCTGGGAATCCACCTTTTTTTTTTTTTTTTTTTTATAAGGGTGGGCAAACGTGATTAAGGAGGAACTGTCTCACTGCCCTGAATGAAAATAAGGCTTGGTAGGAAATTCCAGGTTTATAAAATCATGGTACTTATGAGTTACGGCATGCAAAGATTATGCCTCACGTGCAAACCTTGTATTCAATCCTAGCTTTCTAAAAGAGCTCTCCTTGAGATATACGAGACCAGCACAATCAGACATCTACACAGGATTTTAAGGTGCCTTTCTGTCTGGCGGGAAAGGTAAGGGGTCTCCTCCTAGGGGCCTTGCTAGGCCTCTGCGTTCCTGATTCTCCCACCAAAGACTTCGCTCTCATTTTCCAGGCCAAGTCCTGCCTTCAGACAAGCACATATGTCCCTGATGTCATCTTCTGGCCTTGGGTCTGTATATGATTCAATGTCCGTGGAATCTGCCCTAATGCTCTGAAGTCACTTGTTACACTGATAGCAGTGGGGTGGGGGGGAGGGGCGCCTGGGAACCCACAACCCCAAACTTACCTAGGCTGTTTACTGGAGGAAAAGCCATAAATCAGGGAGAGCCCTTTTGGACAAAGAGACCAAGCTTATGGGAAGACTAGACACCCCCTCCCCATCCCCCTCGGCCACCCTTCCTACCACCAGATCCCCCACAATCATGTCATGCCAGCAGCGCCCCAGAGAACATTCTCGTTGGGTAACAAGAAAGTGTAATTATATACCTCAGAGCTGGTTGAGGTTTTCTTCTATTTCCAAAACAATGAATACCCTGTGGAAAGATAGCGCCACTTGTGAACAAGCTGAGATTCGTTCCCTGAAACAACACACAGACAGTGGTTTGGAGGGAAAATCAGAAAGCGACCCTATTAACGGTTTGCTTCCTCGGACACCCTGGCCACATTGCTCTGTGGTGTCGCCAGGAACAAGCTTTGGAAAACATGATTATGTGTGTAGCATCTTCAAACTAAATATTACACATCATCTCTCTTGCCCTCACTCTCACTTTCTACAGAAAGACAGAGAAAGAGGAGAGAGAAAAAGAGACAGAGAGAGGGAAAGAGGGGGAGAGAGAGAACGGGGGGGAGAGAGAGGAGAGAGAGGGAGAGAGACAGAGAGAGAGATATACACACACATATGCACATAGAGTGACAGAGACACACACACAGAGGAAGGGGGAGACAGAGAGAGAGAGAGAGAGAGGCTGTCTCACACTAAGAGACACGGGGTGTCTTCAATGACCAATGTCCATAGCATGCAGTACTCAACACTGACTTCCACATGGCGTTCATTGATTCATTCACACATTCCTATTTCTCTCCTCACACACGATGATGAAGACATGGGTAGTGTCTTGACAACCCCATGAGCTCATGGTCATCTTTCTGGGTTGGGAATCAGAGTGAGGCCCCTAAGGGCAGCAGCACCTGGTGCCCACAGCCAGAGGCTCTTCTCTATGATGATCAAGCCAAACATTTTCCAAAGTCCAGCAGAAAGTCACAGGGCAGTTGTCGCGGGGGCTGAGGAAGGCGGCACTGAGCATTTCAGAGATGCCAATAACCCTTTCAACACGTCTGTTTACTAAATGCTGGCACCTGATTTTACAGGCAGGAAAGCTGAGACCCAGAGTCTTTGCTTCGTTGGACATCAGAGCCTCGACTATTCTTACCGCCAAATCAGGTCAGAGAAGGCCAATTTCCTTCTAAAACACCATGAAAGTGTGGTGACTTGAACCACAGCCCACTGAGCTCTCAGCTCCACTCAGTGGCCCTAGACCAGAACCTGCTTTCAAATAAGAATGTCACATTGTGCTTGTATGAGGCTTGGGTCAAGTTCTTTTGACCATATGGGATCTGTAACGTGGAAATGAAAACCATCAATAGCTATCAGAAAATGACATCCCACGACAGGAAGCCAGGCTTTCTGGAGCTCACACAGCCATCAGCCACAGCCCAGCGCTCAACCAGCCTCATGGAGGTTTTGATGCAGACACTGGGGATTTGATTCCTCTTACTTTGGTGATGGTTTGGGAAAACATGATTTTTATTTCCTGAAAATCTGGTTTTTTGGCAGTAAAACCAGGAATGAGTCACTTTTCCTCACCCAGCTTTGTGTTCTGCTTCTTAACCAACTGGGAAATTTTGGAAAATCCTGTTTTTATGAGTGTGCAAGTATGTACATGAGCATGGATGCACATGTATGTCTGCGCATGTGTGTGAGAGAGAAAAACAGAGAGAAAGAGAGAGAGACAGAGACAGAGCAACAGAGACAGAAAGACAGAGTAGAGAAAGAGAGACAGAACAGAGAGAGCAACAGAGACAGAGAAAAAACACAGAGAGTAGAGAGAGAGATGAGAGAGAACAAAGAGAGAGACAGAGAGCAGAGAGAGAGAGAGAATGAGAGAGACAGAGAAAGAGAGAGGCAGAGAGAGAGAGACAGAGAGCAGAGAGAGAATGAGAGAAAGAGACACAGAGAGAGACAGAGACAGAGAGAGACAGGGAGAGTAAAAAGCGAGAGAGAGAGTAGAGAAAGGAAGAGTGAGAGACAGCAAGAGCAGAGAAAGAAAGAGACAGAGAAAGAGGGAGAGAGAAAGATTGAATGTGGGAAGGAATAGGGGAGGAAACAATATTTATCCTATAGCCAATTTATGCCTGATAATTCATATTTTAGCCTGTGGCCTTGAAGAAGACTATCATTTTATTGGCACAAATGACTTGCTGTGCAGTTTGCTGGGTAAGTGGATTTTTTTAGTTATGTCTTGTTTTAAAGTAGGAAAAAATCCCCAGCCATGTGGGGAATGCCTTGGCAGATGGAGCAGGTCTCTTCCAGGCCCAGAGCCCTCACAGCCGAGTGTCTCCCTCCTCTTAGTGTTGGACCCGCTCATACACTGATGGGGGAACACACGCCAAGGGTTTCCCATTATCACCACTGAGGATTTCTGACATGAAGAGACATCGGACTGTTGCTGGAAAGTCTTAAGCAAAAACCCCTAATGTGCTTGGTCCGAGGTTAGGTGCACTCTTCACCCAGAGACGCGGTCACCGGGGCTGAGCCCTGACACACAGGTGCCACATCTCCCCAGATCTCGCTTGCTCTGAGCCTCAGCAATGCAGGAGTTCCAGAGTTTGTCATTAAACTTCCCACTCAATTAACCTCACCATCTAAATCTGACAAAGACAACAGAAGCAGGACTGCCTTCATGGATAACTGGGCATTGGCACTATCTCCCCAGAGCAGGATGTGAGTTTATTTGGGAAACCTTTAGCTGGAGTGTTTTGGTGGTGAGAAACCTGCCCATCCTCTCCTGTATCTGAGTCTTGATTTCCACAGACACGCCATGGACATGCACATAGATGCCACTTCTGCCACATGTTGGGGATCATGTGGACACACTGCAGAGACAAAGGTTTTCAAGACCCCCACTCCTGGAACTGATGACCTGGCAGAGTTGATCCACTTATGAATGGATAACCGTAACTGCAAGAATAACCAGTGTGTGGTGCTGCAACTCACCAGGGTATGAGAACATACAGTACTTGCCTTTTTTGACTTATTTATTCATTCAATAAATATTAATTTGGCACCATTATGTGTCAGGCACCGTCTATAGTGCTGGGAATAAAGCAGAGAACATGATAGATTTTTTTTAAAGACCTGCCTTTATGGTTATTACACTCTTATCTAACGAGAAGAGTCAGACAGTAAAAGGTAAGTGATAATAAATGATATCAATGAAGATAGGGGACCCGGAGCCAAGTGAAACAGACGGGGCATGGCAAGGGCCTGGTGTGTGTCAGGTCAGGGATGGAGTGGAAGTTTAATTGGGTGGGGCTGGTAAACCCCACTGAGAAGGCGACAGTTGAGCAAAACTCTGAAGGCAGTGAAGCAGGGAGCCATGGTGTGATAGAGGAAGGGAGCAGAGGGAAGAAGAGCTTCCTAGAGTGTGGCAAGTATAAATGTTCTGTGACAGGAATGTCCCTGACCTGAGTGTTTGGAGCAAAGCAAACCACAAGGAAAGTATAAGAGGAGACCAGAGAGGTTTGGGCCAGGCAAGACATGAGCCAGACTGCGAGGTTCGTTCAAAAGGCATGCTCAGGCTGGGCTCGGTGACTCAGCCTGTAATTCCAGTGCTTTGGGAGGCCGAAGTGAGTGGATTGTCTGAGCTCGCGGGTTCGTGACCCGCCTGGGCAACTTGGTGAGCCCTCATCTCTACAATAAATCAAAAATTAGCCGGGAGTGGTAGTGCACGCCTGTAGCTCTTGCTACTTGGAAGGCTGAGGCGGAAGGATCGCCGGAGCCCAGCAGGTCGAGGCTGCAGTGGCCGGGAGCAGCCACTGCACTCCAGTCTGGGCGACCGAGTGAGACTCCAACTCAAAAAAAAAAAAAAGACTGTGGAATGAAGTGGTGTTAGACAGGAAATCAAGGGCCAGACCAGATACCAGGGACAGTGTGGAGTTATCCAGGCCACTGAGAATGGCATGCCTGCTGGAAACATTGCCCGGGGATCATTCCAGGTGCATATAACTGGATGGAGCAAGTAGTTCTCAACCCAGCTGCACATTAGAACCACGTATGAGGTTTTTCTAAACGCCAGCACCTGGGTCCTAGCTTCAGTGATGTTAATTCGATTGGTCTGGGATGGGGCCAGGGCATCCGTATCTTTTTTTTTTTTTTTTTTTTTGAGTTGGAGTCTCACTCTGTCACCCAGACTGGAGTGCAGTGGCCGTTCCAGGCCACCGCAGCCTTGACCTGCTGGGCTCCGGCGATCCTTCCACCTCAGCCTTCCAAGTAGCTGGAACTACAGCGCACACTACCACGCCCGGCTAATTTTTTTGATTTATTGTAGAGATGAGGTCTTGCTGCCCAGGCGGGTCTCGAACCCGCGGGCTCAGGCAATCCACTCACCTCAGCCTCCCAAAGGCTCGAGATTACAGGCTGAGCCACAGAGCCCGGCCATCCGTATCTTTTTAAAGTTCCCTAAGGCATTCTAAAATGCCGCTGGGACTGAGAACCAGGACCCAGGAGCTTGCTGGCTGAATTTACCTATTCATCCATGTGGCGAAGCAGATCTGGGGAACTACTTTTCTCTAAAAATACTTCATGGTTTATTTATTTTTTTATAATCAGAGCAACACCAGCTCATTATAAAAAGCATTATAAACACGGAGAAGAGAAACATCACCCAAAATCCCACTTCCCAGAGTTTCTGCTATCAACATTTTGGTGTATTTTTCTTCTGGGCATGTGTTTGTTGTCTTTTTCCTCTAAACGGAATCCAGCTTTTCTCAACATTCAGTCCTGTCCTGTAAATAACTATTCAGTGTCCGCTTTGAGGACTATTTTGACCCTGCCTGTAGATGTGTCTCCGCTCATTTTTTTTTTTTTTTTGAGTTGGAATCTCACTCTGTCGCCCAGACTGGAGTGCAGTGGCCGCTCCCGGCCACCGCAGCCTCGACCTGCTGGGCTCCAGCAATCCTTCCGCCTCAGCCTTCCGAGTAGCCGGAATTACAGGCATGCGCTACCAAGCCCGGCTGATTTTTTGATTTATTGTAGAGATGAGGCCTCACTGCCCAGGCGGGTCTCGAACCCGCGGGCTCAGGCAATCCACTCACTTCAGCCTCCCAAAGGCACGGGATTACAGGCTGAGCCACCCAGCCCGGCCTCCGCTCTTCTTATGAAGAAACGAGATGGTTCCGTTCGTACCTTCATCTTCCTCTCTACCTGACAGATCATCCAATCACATCTCTCTGGCCTTCATCAACGTGAGAGGGTATCTGTACTCAGGGACGTGCCTTGAATTCAACATCCTTATACTTTTCAAAAGCCTGGTTGCCAGAGAGAGTATCTATGGAGGATTGCCTGAAGTACTCCCATCTATTTAGTTCTCTGTGTCGTCTAAAATCCATCCTTGCAGCCTGCCAGACCTTGGAGGATTGCATACATACAGCCCACAATGTTAACTCCTTGTACAAATGCTTTTCCAGGATTGAACTCCGGTGGCATATCAGCAGCCTATGTTGAAGGCCCACATAAGAAACCATTCTCTGAGGTTCATCATTACATCTATTATTGGAGATGCACCATGATGCTAGACATAATTTACTTACACCACGGCGGGGGGGGGAATCCCTTCATGAGAATCCACCAAAGTGTCCAGGAAAAGAATCACAGATATTTTTATATTTTCTTATATTTAAAAAGCCAATGCCTGGGTCCTAGCCTCAGAGATGTCCTGACTCTCAATTATGTTTCCATCTTCCTTTTGGCTGCTGAGAAACTCAGCAAAATGGTAGTCCCAGCCAGTGACGATGCCTAACTATGATACGCATTCCTCTTAACCCTGGCTTTATGATCTCACTGTCCTCATTTTCCCTTCAACTATTTTCCCTTTGCCGAATAATTTTGACTTTTGATGTTGGATATTTTTTTAAGTCTGTGAGAAAGTGGAAGATGAAAAAAAAACAATAAGGAAGGTAGGAAAGGAAGAAAACATTAAGAGGAGGAGGAGAAAGAAGTGTGGGGAGAAGAGGCAGGCAGGCAGAAAAAATCAAGAGCAGCCTGAAAAATGGCACCAAATTCTGTGCCCTGGGCGTCTTAGGGAAGAAGAGATCATTTTGAGTCTGACTGTGCAGGTCAGTGGAGGTGTGAGGGGTTAATGGTTACAGGAAGCTCTCATAGAGAGCCCACCTTTGTGGTGTCCCCTGCTGGGTACTTTAAATGCATTATCTCACTTAATCTTCATAGCAACGCTTTCAGGAAGCCACTTTCAATAGACCCATTTCTCAGATTTAAAAAAAAGAAAAGAAAAACAGAAACGAGGTAATTTGCCTAAGTTCATACTATGAGTGATGAACCTGGTTTTCTGCCAAGATCTGTTTGCTGTATTCTCAGCCTGTAGCTTAATCTGATTCTTTTTAAATGGACCACCAAAATTTTTTAGAGAAATCAGGGCTGGGTGCAGTGGCTAAAGCCTATAATCTCATTAGTTTGGAAGGCTGAGGTGGGAGGATCACTTGAGGGAAGGAATTGGAGACCAGCCTGGGCAACAAAGCGGGACATTGTCAAAAAAAAAAAAAGAAAGAAGGAAGGAAGGAAGGAGAAAGAAAGAAGAGAGAGAGAGAGAGAAAGAAAGAAAGAAAGAAAAAGAAAGAAAGAAAGATTATCCAGGCATGGTGGTGCACATGTGTAGACCCAGCTACTTGGGAGACTGAGGCAGGAGGATCACTCGAGCCCAAGAGTTCGAGGCTGCAGTGAGCCATGATCGTGCCACTGTGCTCCAGCCTGGGTTACAGAGTAAGATCTCATCTCAAACAAAAAATAAAATTTTTTTTTTAGAGAAATCAAAACTCTAGCCCAAAGACATTTCCTCATGTTAGCAAATCCTTACCCTACCAACATCTTTGTGTGTGTGTGTGTGTGTGTGTGTGTGTGTGTGTGTGTGTGTGTGTTTGTGTGTGCATACATGCATACAATAGGGATGATTTTCCCCTTCACCCACCTGCTTCCATCTCCCAAAGAAATAGAAGTACATTGGAAATGAGAGCAGAAATTGTGGGGGGCAGGGAATACAGACCGACTGGCAGGAAGAGCCAGCAGGAAAGCCAAAAGGACAAAGGGAAGGCTGGCAAGACAGAAGGAGAAGCGTGAACGACGGGGAAGCAGACGGAGGAGGCTCTTGCAAGGAAGACTTGACCGAAGGCCAGGAGAGAAACAAAGACAAGCCGGCAGGAAACCTGCCATGAGAAGTGGCAAGCCAGAGCTCAACCAACAACAGAGACTGAGATAAAGACAAGGTTCTCAGAGAAACAGGGAGAAGGGCCTCCCACCCTGGGTCTGCAGCCCTGGGCAGGAGAGGAAGTGGAGGCCACAGCTGACACTGAACAGTTCTTTCCAGTACTTTACTGGAAGTGAAGACCCTATGCCCTCAACCCTGCAATCAACACCCAACACTTCGATTTGAAAACTGAAGGCCGAACCCTTTGTTTCTGGCTTTAAAGATAATGTGTTTTCTTATCTTCAAGTATGCAGTTTTACAGAATCTTAGTTTCCCAATGGCTCTAAGATCCCGGCAAAACTCCACATTTTGAAAAAAATCTCTAAATCCCCGAGGGAGCTTTAGACTAATGCACAGATGAAGATGGATTTATGGCCTCTCAGCTGCCAGAGGACAGCTGCACTATGCAGGGCAGGCCTCAGCTCATGAATGCACCAACGCTAAGCACGTAGCTTGGCGGTTCCATCAGCAGTAATTCGAAAACTAGTCATTTTCCTAGGGGTAGGGAGTGTGATCTCTATTTCAACTGAGTCTTTTAAAAATTATGTCAGTCACTACACAGCTGGTCATAGAGTCAAAAGATTCCATTCAGGAAAGTACCCAAAAGCCCAGCATTCGTACTCAGTGAAAATAATGGCAGTTTTTTCTTCCTCCCTCCCAAGTTTTTATTTTGAAAATTTTTCAAACCCACAGAAAAGTTGCAAGGAAAGCACGATGAATATCCATATTCCCTTCACCTAGGTTGGCTATTTGCTAATATTTTGCCACATTTATGCCTTCTCTTTCTGCGTGTGTGTGTGTGTGTGTGTGTGTGTGTGTGTGTGTGCACGTGTGTGTGTATTACACATACTTTACAGATATATACACACTGGTGTTTTGCTGTACCTTTGAACCATTGGAGTTATTTGCAAGCATGATAACCCTTCACCCTAAATATTTAAGCATATATCACCATAGAATAAAGATATACTTTTATATCCACAGTACAATTATCATAGTCATAAAATTCCACAATTGATATAATATTATCTAATATACAATATACATTCAAATGTCTGTTTACCTCAATAATGTTTATTACAGCCAAATTCTGCCCTTTCCCCACCCCTCAAACTAGGATGTTAACAAGGAACAATCATTATATTTGATTACCATGTTTCTTTAGCATCCTTTAATCTAGAAGAGTCTCTCAGCTTTATGCCTTTAAAAAAAGTCTTTAATGACATTGATATGATTTTAAAAGTCCAGAACAGTTGTTTTGCAGAATGCCCTCAATTAGAATTTCTCTGGTTGTTTATTCATGATTAAATTCATGTTAAACAATAGAAATACTATTAGGTTGAATCATATAAAACTGTCATTTCTGTAGACCAAAACCAGTCAAATATCAGCTATGTAATATGGTTGAACTTCATACACAGAACCTCATATGACATCCCGTTGGGGACACATTTGTTTGTGCCATTCTTAGTGACATTAAGTTTGGTCCTGTTGCTACAGTGGTGTCCTCTAGATTTCTCCATTGCAAAAGTGTCTTAGTCTCTGTATAATTAATATGAAATCTGTGGCGGATACTTTGAAACTGTGTGCGTATTCTGTTCTCTGGTTTTTTTTTGTGTGTGTGGGAGTCTCACTCTGTCACCCAGACTGAAGTGCAGTGGGCGCTCCTGGCCACTGCAGCCTCAACCTGCTAGGCTCTGGCGATCCTTCCGCTTCAGCTTTCCAAGTAGCTGGAACTACAGGCACGTGCTACCACGCCCGACTAACTTTTTGATTTATTGCAGAGATGAGGTCTCACCAAGTTGCCCAGGCGGGTCTCGAACCCGCGGGCTCAGGCAATCCACTCACCTCAGCCTCCCAAAGGGGCGGGTTTACAGGCTGAGCCACCGAGCCCGGCTGTTCTCTGTATTTTATCACCCATTGATGATTCTTGCCTAAATCTACTACTATAACATGCGATTTTCTGTTTCAGTGATTGCTTTCACATTAACTACCTGGCATCTTCTAAGAAGCTTTTTACCTTCCCACTGTTTATAAACTCTGTTAGTCAGTAAAGACTCATGGATTCTTTTTTATTTGTTATGTTATAGTTCAATCTTGCCCCTATTCATTATAATTCTTTCCACTTTAAAGATATTTTTTTTTTAATTACCAAGTCATTCTTGTCTTTCTAATGCCAGTACATTTTCACCTTTCAATGTATGTTATTTGCTTTGTCAAGCTTAAATCTACATCTCCTGAAATTATTCATTTATAATCCTGCATTTATTTTATATTCTTATCCTCTCCCAAAAACATCTTGAAAGAAATTTATTTATAGTTACTTTATGTTTAGTTAGGGAGTTTCTTTCCACTCTCCCTCTCTCCTTCCTTCCCTCCTTCCTTCCTTTTCTCTTCATTCCTTACTTCCCTCCTTTTTTTCTTTTCTTTTTGTTTCTCTTTCTTCATGACAGATATGTTTTGGAGTACTTGCTAGGCCAGACAGTGTACCCAACAAAATTTTTGACTTCTAATAAGAAGCAGATACATTAAGCCGGGCTCGGTGGCTCAGCCTGTAATCCCACGCCTTTGGGAGGCTGAGGTGAGTGGATTGCCTGAGCCCGCGAGTTCGAGACCCACCTGTGCAACTTGGTGAGACCTCAGCTCTGCAATAAATCAAAAAAATTAGCCGGGCGTGGTAGCGCACACCTGTAATTCCGGCTACTCGGAAGGCTGAGGCGGAAGGATCGCCAGAGCCCAGCAGGTCGAGGCTGCGGTGGCCGGGAGCGGCCACTGCACTCCAGTCTGGGCGACATAGTGAGACTCCAACTCAAAAAAAAAAAAAAAAAAAAGGAAGCAGATACATTATAGTGTAAATGTAGCCTTAATTCAAGGTAGACCAAATATAAGAAAGTTATAAAGTGGCTGAAAACTTAAAAAAGGAAGACTTGTAGAATGAGTAAAATTTGGACTGTATTTTGGAAGACAATCAGTAAAAGTATAAAGCCAAACTCTATTCTAATCTAATCTCAAATAAAGTTAACATTTTCATAACATTGCAAGCACACCAGGATTATACATATTGTACATGTAGGAGACATTACACTTATAAAAGTCTATTACTATAATTTATCCCTTCCATACAATACCTAGAACACTGTATCTGATGCCATAAATACTTTTTTAAAAATCACACTGGGTAATTTTTTCTAACCTACCTTCCAGTTTACTAATTTTCATTTTCTTTTTATCTACTCTTTTTAACCCACACAATGGGTTTTAAATTACAATTATATTTTTTCTAGAAGTTCTACTTGGTTCTTTTTCAAAATTGTTTAGTTATTCTTTATATTTTCTTGTTCTATGTAAATACATTCAAGCTTGTATTATTTGTTAAAACATAGTAAGCATGCTGATTTAATATTTCTTGAATAATACTATATTATTTGAAGACTCTGTAGGTCTGTTTCTTCTGCTTGTTTTTAATATTGGTTTTGCTTCATGGTGCCAATTTCTTGTGTTTTTTGTTTGTTTGTTTGTTTGTTTGTTTACTATGAGCTGCTCCATTTTCATGGAAACTTATTTGTGGGGCTTGTTTGAGGCCTGTTATGAAAGCACTTTCATCCAGAGAGAATTTGTTGTTGCTTCTACCCAACTGCTCTAGGCCACCACCAGTCTCAGACCACTTTAATCTAAATTTAAAGTTTTTTAAAAACAGCCAAATGATGTAAAATTTATACTAAAAACATGCATGCCAGCAGATTTTTGCAGCTAAGGTGTGTCAGGGCCAGTCCCCACAATAGTAGTTCTACTCAGGACCAAAGTTACTTTCCTGTGGTTCACTGAAGGCAGAGGTAGGAGTGATGTGTTGATTTCTGATTAACTCTTACCTTGAGGATTCAGCCCTTTGGGGTTCCAGTTTTATGAGTGGGATCTCCCACTGGATATCCTACCTTTCAGGCTCTGGGCCTTGTTTTTTGTCCCTTATACCCTTTAACCATCAAATATTTTTTTTTAATTCAAGTTGGCCGAATGCTGCAGTTTAGCAAGTGCCTTTAGGGCAAGAATGATTTTCCTTTCAGATTTTTTGCCTTCACTTAGATTGACCTAACAACCCTTTACAATATTTTCTACTCTAAATGTTCAAAAAATATTTTTCTATACTATATTATCAAAATGTTATAGTTACTTTTAATAAAGCATCCAGATACCTTGCTCACTGAACTCTAAGAAATAGAACTCTGAATTCACAATAACTACAGTACTTCTCAGATATCACATGATCATTCTATTTAAAAATGTTAAAGCACTTGCTTAAAGTGTTTCAACACATAAAGTTCCCAAGTTGCTTATTATCAATGATAAAACTTATTTAGAATACACTCAATAATCTCAATAATAGGCATGTGTTCTGGCAAATCCTAGAAGATAAGATTTTAGACACTGATGGCTTATAGGCACTTATTTTTTACAATAAAAATCTAAGCTTCGTGGAACTGCAGAAAATAAAATATCCTGAATAGTTACATTTTTTGGTTAAGAAAAGAATTGTCAGGCAATCCCTTTGGGTCCCCTCCCACTGTGGGAGCTTTTCTGTCCTTTCAATAAATCCTGCTAAAAAAGAAAAAAAAAGAAGAAAAAATAGAATTGCCATTTTGTTTTGCTTGTATTAGTAAAGCCTTCTTAAATGTTTAAGTACATAATGGTTAAATATACAAAACACTGTTTAATGATTCAGAATCATAATATTTATGTTATTAAAAACTATGAAAAGTATTTTAAAATCTTCCTTTGTTCCAAGGCATCTTCTAGAGGTTGTTCCAAAAATTTAAATACTACACACCTAATTCATAAACACAACTAATGTTTGTCATCCAAGTCAAAAGATGAGAGAAAGCAAATAATGCTTGGTTAATTCAAGATAATCAAATAGATGTGCTTCAGTTAATTCTGGTTTTATTTCCAAACAACTCTTATTTTTCACACAGCATTGTGAAAATGACCGGTATTAACCCTCTTCCACAGAAAAGCAAACAGAATGTTACTCACTGATTCAAGCAGCAAACGTTTAGATGGTTGAACGGTGCTTTTATCTCCCCTGACACAGCTTTTGAGAAGAATTCAATTATTGTTAAAACCCTGAAAGGAGGATTGGGTAGTAATTCAACAGGCAAGACAATCTAACATATAAGCAGTGAGGTAGGTCTTGGGAAATCCTCTGACTCACGTACTTGTTCAATCATTGTTTGTTGTGCAAGCACTTTGGAAATGCACTAGACATTGTAGACACACAATGAACAAGACAGAGTGCCTGCCCTCAAGGATTTCAGTATCTAAGGCCGTCTGAGCACTTACAGGTGGCCAGTGGAGAGGATAGCTTTCTCTTCCACCACCTCCCACCCCCTTCTATCTTCTGGTTGCTCTCCGCAAGTGCCCCTGCTCCATCCCAGCCCAGCGTGCTGTTTTGAGGACTAAGATGGGCACTGAGAGGCTCCATGACCCCAGCACTCACCTTGGAGACCAAGGCCCCAGTCAGGTTCCATTTCCTCATCTCCCCTCCAGAAGCCCTTCCTGTTTCTCATTCCAGAGCTCATATATCAGAGTCTGCAATGAGAAGCTCCAGAGCCTGAGTCAGGCTTTGTTCTGAAGGTCGGATGTTTATATGAACCATCTTACGTGAACCAAGGGAGCGTCCAGGGCAGGGGAGGCCCTCCCGACAGAGGCAGACCCACCCTCAAAGGACTGTGCAGGAGTTGGAGTCAGCGATAAGACTAAGGTAGAAAAGTGTAGTGGACTTGCTCCCAAGATGTAGAAGATACATCCTGGGGACCCCTAAAGATAACTGGAAGTCTAAGCTGGAGGGCTACAGTCCTTACTGAAAAGTGGAGGAAGCAAATCGGCAAAAGTGGGCGTTGGGGTTATTGCAACCTCATCATTAGCCAAAGCTATGAGAATTGGGGACACTCAGGGCACACATGTTGAATTCTGCCTCCAATACAGAAGTCAAAAAGACAAAATGGGATTGGAGAGGGCGTGGAAAAGCCTAGAGAGAGGATTTTACATCCTAATTCTCTTTCAAAGGCGATGAAACTGCATCCAAGTTGAGTTATTACGGACGAGTCATGAGATTAGCTGGACTTTGTACCACAGTGGGTCTTTGAGAAAAGGACCTGGGTGGAAGGGCAAGTGCTGGAAATTGGAGTTAGGTAGCCTGTTCTGAAATAAGCTAGAGACATAAAACCGAGGCACTGACTAGGACCAAAAACTCTGCCCAGCAGGAAACCAGGAACCTCCACCCCCAACTCCCACCCTCAGTGGCACTCGTTCCACCATCACCCACCTAGTCCCATTCTTGCCACCACTACCTTCCACCTCCTTTTAACCCAACAACAAATCTACAAGTTTTAAGATCATGACTCTCAACCTTGGCTGAATATGAGAATTACCTGGGGAGCTTTTAAAAACCCCCAATGCCCAGGTCAATTAAATCAGAAGAGAAACCCAGGCATTAGTAGATTTGAAAGCTCTCCTGGTGATTCCAGTGTGCAAAGTTGAGAATCACTGTTTTAGGAGCACAACTCATTAATAATAAATTAAGTACTGCTTAGTGCTTCCTCAAAAGCAGAGTGTCAAGAAGGAAAACAGAATGGCAAGGGTGGGGCGGGGTGGAGGGCAAAAACTGGAACCTTGCATCAGTTCTGACAGACAGGGGACGTGCTTGTGTGTGCTTCCTCTGCAAAGAGCTCATTCAAATTTAGAACAAAAATACTGATACCTTAGAAGAGAAATGCACAGAGGTGATGAAATCATGAAAAAATCCTTTTTGCTGAAAATAAAAAAAAACTTAAATTAAAAGCAATCTTAAGACTGCATTTTATAGCCACCAGAGTAAGAGGAAATGGCTTCAATGACAATTTTGATGAGATTGCAACGAAACCAATATGCTCACAAATTTTGAGGGCATCGTAAATTGGCTTAAAAATATCCTTCTGGGTAGCAAATGGCAGTATGAAGAAAGTTATAAGGGTGTTTGGCCCCATGGGCTACCAGAGGCTTATCTTCAGGAAGTATTTAAACTGAAGCAAAAAAAATATACACTTGAAAACAAATCTGAACTCATTCTAAGCAGCAAAAACACTGAAAACAGCCAAAACTTCCACCATCGGGGTCATGGCTTCATAATTCACGACAACCAGCGCCACAGAACGCTATGCAGTCATCAAGCTGACAACAAAGAGGCTGTGTGGGAATGCAGGAGAAAGTATTCCTGTGGGGGCCAGCCTCAGCCTCCCCCACCCGGCCTTTCCCCACTCCACAGCCTCTCCCAGCCTAGCCTCTCCACAGCAAGCTGCCGGCGGGCCTGGCCAAAGATCTGACTCTCCAGCTTACCCTGTGAGACCTCTGGAAGTGGGTCTCACATCTCTGCTCAAGACCCACCCTCACCATAGGGAGCCCAGCCTCCTACCCCCTGAGTTCTTATTCCCAGGGCTCCGATGGTCCCCTCCTCTCAGTCAGCCTCTTGCCTCTCCTATCTCCCAAAGCTCTCAGTCTGGAGCCCACCAGGTATCATCCGCAAAGGCCCCTCCAACCTCCAGCCTCACCCCTGAGCCTTATCTTGGGGTTCTAATTCAGTGGTCGGGAGGCATTTTTGAAATCTGAAATGTCATATCGGCTATCAAGATGAACCGGTGATGCTTCAACCAGGGTGAGAGGACTTGCTGCAGTGAGCTCTAGCAGGTCCTCATGACAAGGAGTCGCCATGTGTCCTGACGGACAATCACACCACTTAAGACATGGTTCACAATGATCCGAACCTAGAATTTAACTCTGTTCTACAAATAAACCCAAAGTATTTTTCACACAGTTTTAAAATACACTGAATTTTCCAGAAATAAAGCTTTCGTGTAAACCGACTCAATCTTTCACGTGCTTCCAAGTGGCACACCATTCTGGAAATCTCATCCCAGGAGACAACACACCTCCAACGGTCTGCCCATGCAGCTGCCACAACATGTGTTCCCTCAATGGGTCCCTAGTCATAACCAAACATGTTTACGTGTCAACTTGAAATGATCTTATTGAAAGTTACTTACATGGTATCTTTGTATCATAGTATGGCGAGGGAGGGATGCTACTAGATATTTGTTCTAAAAGGGGAGACTTGGGACTGGTAGAAATGAGTACCAAGCTTCCCTTGTTCGTCTTGAAAGTAGAGACTGACTGGGGTGTGGTGGAAGCACTTTGGGAGACTGAGGTGGGAGGATTGCTTGAGCCTAGGAGTTCGAGACCAGCCTAGGTAACACAGCAAGACCTCATCTCTACAAAAAAAATGTTTAAAAATAAATTGGTCATGGTGGCACATGCCTGTAGTCCCAGCTACTCGTGTGGCTAAGGTGGAAGAATCGTCCAAACCCAGGAAGTCAAGGCTGTGGTGACTGTGAGCGTGCCACTGCACTCCAGCCTGGGCAACAGAGTTAGAGACCCTGACTCAAAAACAAAAAGTGGAAGCTGATTGTCCCTACATACCTCTCACGTCACGCCTTGAAATGGTGAGAGTTGTCTCCACTGACCTTGCGACCACATCTTCTATCTCCTCAAACTCCCAGCCTTTTTTGAAGAACATGCCACCAGACCATACCACCATCATCCCCCACTCCATCGTCCCAGCTTCTGATTTCCAAGTCCCTCCCTTTTGTTGACTGATTTTCACTACCTGGCCCAACATCTTCCCTTCCACCAATACTTCTGTCATCATTCCTGGAAGTTTTAAACTCTACAAGGACAATCTACCATCACCCTGGCTTTGTGATTCTTTAACCTCCTCACTTACAAAGACCACTTTTCACCCCAGCCACCATGGCTATACCCCTGGTCTTCATCAACAGTGAGAGAGAGGTCCTATTCTCTCTGTGACTACCATTTCCTATCTCTCCAGCTCACAGGCTCTAGTGCCCTCCTTCCAACAATCCTTAGACCCCACTGGGACTTTCAATTCATTGTTCTCATCATTTCATCCATTCTCCGATTTTTCTTCCTGCCTGCATGACTGCCATAATACCTGTCTTTACCCTTACTCTCGACCCAGTTTTGATTCTATAATGCACAGCTCTACACACACACACACACACATGCACACACACATATTTTTTCACTCGCTTTCTCCATCTCATTGTCTGGCAAAACCCTAATTCCAGTGAAACAGTCTACTTCCAGCTGAATGTAGCACAGGGGTGGGGGGATGCACACTACCATACAAACTGGTCTATCTTTAATTGATGACAAAGTAATTCAAAGTGAGCCCTTGGCTCATTTAAATTAATAATGGGAAACTGACTTTCTCACTTTCTAAGACCACTCTCACTTTCTCTCTTTTCCTCAAATCACTAGCACCAACCTTCTCTCCCCACCCTCTGATGATGATTTAATTTTCTATGTCATTGACAAAACAGATCCAATTTGTTGAGAAACATTCATTGTTCCATGATTAAATCTAACAACCTAATGTGTCTGTTTCTATACATTACACCTTTACCAGTGTGAAGAGGACGAACTGTCCATGCACTCATCTGTGACCAACACTCACTTGTGAGCTGGTTTCCATCCTTCCCATCATGTCTCATGTACTTGGAGCCTTTGCCTCCAGAACCATTTCCCTCTCTCACGAATCATCATTTTCTCCTTCTCATTCCCAGCAGCCTACAAATGTGCATATGTCTTCCTCCTTTGACCGTGTCCTTCTCTAGCTGTGACTCCATTTCTCTGCTTCTGCTCATAGCAGAACATCTTGAAAGACATTCCTGCATGATGTCTTCATTTCTTCACCTCTCATTCTCTCTAGAATGCATTTTATCAGGATTCCTCCCTCACTATGCTTCTGAAACAGCTCTTACTAAGGTCCCAATGACTTCCATCTTGCTAAACCCAATGATCAATTCTCTGTCTTTTACCCTATTTCACCTCTCAGGAGCATTTTATACAATCAATAGAGTCCTCCCTTCTTGAAGCATGTCTTCATTGTTTCTCGGATGCTCTTGTTTCTTCTCCCACCTTAATGGCCACTCCTTCTTATTTCCTTTGACTTGTTGCTTCTCTTCTGCTCAACTTCTAAATGTTGACATCCCCTGAGCCTAATCCTAAACCCCCCTCATCTACAGAGCCTGAGATGCGTGGCTTTCAATATCACCTACAAGTTGATGGCTCCCATTTTTAGAACTCTAGTACCAATCACACTCCCAGGGTTGGATGACTATCTCTCACTGAATATTTGATATCTTCTCTGGGACTACCTAAAAGGCATCTCAGATTTAGCATGACCGGAACAAAATGCTTGGTGTTCCCTCACAGCCCACTCCTGTGCCAACCTTCTTGATTGCATTCTATGGCACCACTCAACCGCTCAGCTCAAAAACTCAGGAGGCATCCGGAACTCCTCTCTTTCCCATATCCTCATCCTCAATCCAACAGTGATCCTTCTGACTCAACCTACCCAAATGATTGTTTACTATGGAAAATGCAAACCCATAGCATCTTCTTGCTGCCAAAGTTACTCTTGTGAATGTGTGAGGCTCAGACCACAAGTGGATCTGGCCAACCAGAACTCACCCAATCCTGGTCATTTCTGGACACCCACCAAATTGTTTATCATCTAGATGCTTCAGTTATCTATGCTAGATAGCAAAACACCCCAGAACTTAGTGGCATGAAACACAACACTCATTCGTTTACTATTTTTCGGTTTGGGTGATTCCTAGAGGGGGTGGTTCATCTTTGATCCACAAGACATCTGCTGGGAGCTTGTCTGGGGCTAAAGAATCTACCTCCAAAGATGGCACCATCTGCACAACTGGCAAGTTTATCACCTGATGACCTCAATTCTCCCTTGTGCAGCTTCTCCACAAAGTTTCTTGGATTTCCCCACAGTAGGGTGAGTTCCAAGAAGAGGGAAATAGAAGTCACCAGTCCTCTTAAAAGACAGGTTGGAATTGGTACAGGGTCACTTCCATTGTATTTTATTGGCCAGTCACAAGGGCAAGCCAAAATTCCAAAACAGACACCTCTTCTCAGTAAGGGGGAGTGACAGAGAATGTGTGGCCCTCTTGAATCCACCACACTGTCCCTTTGAACTGTACAACTGACCTGCAGTTGATTTGGTTCTTTAGAAACAAATGTCCAACAACTGGCTGGAGGAAAGCAGGGAATGAGAATTGATTTATAATATTTGCCAGTGTCTGTGGTGTAAGTACTCTCATCATGGCTGATTTCAGGCTGCCAATATGACAGAATTGGGAAGAAATGCACACAATTGGCTCTCTCAAGCCAATACAAGCCCAGCTCCAGAAACAACATCAATCAGTTGAAAAGGAAAATGCTGCATGGCATCCAAGCAATAAATGTCTATAGAGTAACTACTATGTACTAAGCATCAGGAATGCAAAGGCGACCACAACAGATCCGAAATTCCTGCACTTGTGGGGCTCGCATTCTGATGGGGAAGTCAGGTGATAAGTAACAAGATATGTGTTATAACAGTATACGCTACCAAGAAAAATAAAACTAGACAGAGTCAAGAGGGAGGAATACTCTTGGGAGATGGGGTGACCAGAGAAAGCTTTTCCCAGAAGGAGACATTCAAGTAGGTTGGCAGCCAAGAGTCAGTAGACGCTAAATAGATGCCAAATCTCACTGCACTCATTCTGGCCCAGACATTCCTTGAATCCGATTACAAATATTAATTCATGAAATAAATTGCACAAGAAAACTTCCTAAAGAATGACAGATTCAACTCAATAAAAAAATAGTGTCACAAGTCATTCAAACATATGTCTAGAAAAGGGCAGAGAATTTGAAACAGGCAATGCAGACAGACAAAAGCAGGCAACCCAGGAAGAGTGTGATTTGCATTTGACTCACTCCCAAGCTCATGGCTGGGTCACCACCTTGGGCAGAGAAATCAGCTGTGAAAGGGGACGTGGAGAAAACTTACACAGGTGTGATTCGGCAGTTTGGAAGAGAATTTACAAACTGACTTTAAATATGATGTTCTTTGTCTGGCCAACAGAAACAGCCACCTCACAGAGCTGTACCTGAAAGAACCACCTTAAATGTCTGGTATGTTCCAAAGTCTGGGCACATTCATGTTTATCCTCATGGCCACTCCATGAAGTAGCTAGGGCAAAAAATAACCCCCTTTCACAGATGCAGAATCTTGGACTCGATCAACAAAAGTCAGAGCAGCCTGGCTCAGAAATCACATCAGTTCTACGGTTCTGTCTTCAGTGCCTGCCATGGGCCATGCAAGGTGCAGATGCTGGAGTGTACCTATGCTTTTCACCCCCTTTCCCCACCTTCCACCTACTGCTCTGGGTGCCATACTCTCATGGGCTCCCCCTCACACGTGCAGAGGTAGCATGCCCCCACTGAAGCGTATTTCAGGCAGAGGAGGGGGACAGGGAGAGGCAGGACCCCTCCCCAGTGCAGCGGTGACCACAGGCTCTCACACAGCCCTGAGCCCCTCCTTCAGCAAGAAAGAGCAGAAGCGAGCTAACCTCCACATTCCCACTTCCCTATCTGTTAAGTAACTTCAAAACTAACTTCCCTTCTAGCTGAAATTTTCCTAAGTCATGACACCAAAGAGACAGATTTTATAATCACCATTTTTTTTTTTTTTTGAGCCCCAGAGCTTTCCCTAAATACACGCTGTCATTGTTCTCAATTAAATGCTTGAGGGCTGGCGCAGGAAAGGGGAACTGCTCTCTAGCAGGACCCTGGGGCCGATGAAAGCCCTGACTCAGTGGGTCAGAGGGATGTGTCCCCGGAGACACCACCTAAGAGCGTGCAGAGAAATTCGAGTTGAGCCAGGTGTCAGAAGTCTCATTCAGCTTTTTAGATGATTAAGGAGGCAGTCTGTGATCAGCAGAGAGAAGGGCTCAAAGATCAAAGGCACCCGGAGCAAGAGACAACCAAAGTCAGCTGCGAATAATAAACTGTTTTCTTCCTTAAGAGCAAACTCAAAACTCACTAGGACTAAAGCCAGGCTGAGCCCATCAAGGGGCCGGCAAATACCACAGAAAATGCTGGTGTGTATGTAATGGGGTGTGAAAGCAGCATAGGGAAAAGTCAGTCTATATGGCCCAGCCACACGAGTTAATCTCCTCTGCCGCTATGGAGAAAATTATCACAGTCAGGATTGCCATAGTACAGCAAAAAGAAATGGTGTCAGAGGAGATGAATTGTTGAAACACTAATTGGATGAACAGAAACAAAAATAAATAAATAAAAAGCAATCTCAAATATTTAATTCCCCCAGTCTATCCATCAGAGAATGCATCCTTTATCTCAAAAGATGGTTATCTAGTGGTTTTAAAGTCTGGGGAAAGATCTGAAGGTGGCAAAATGCCTGACATAGGGGTCTTTTGGGAGACGAACAGGGGAGATGAGAGAGAGGTTTTCCTATCAGTGGAATATCAAGACTGACTTCCAGTGAGGATCCAGCCAGTGTGTTACTTCTTTCCCATTGTGAAGAGATGCCATCAATGGACACGCTAAGCCCTGAAAAAAAAAAAACTGGCTGGGGGGAAAGAAAGAAAAACAAACCCAAGAGCAGAGAGGCAGGCAAGTGGGACCAGTTTGCTGGGTTTCTATGTACATCCACCAAATTACACGCACGAGAAGTGACTGGCAGCTTGACATCGGCAGGCAAGGCTGTCCCCAGGCTTCCAGCCAGGTCTGCAACTTCCCACCTACATCAGGCAGGTGATGGAGCATCACATCAACCTCCCACAAGCAACCTGGGTTGTCTGTCCTTGTGCC
Organism: Carlito syrichta; assembly: GCF_000164805.1. Classification (NCBI taxonomy): domain Eukaryota; kingdom Metazoa; phylum Chordata; class Mammalia; order Primates; family Tarsiidae; genus Carlito; species Carlito syrichta. Next base: position 889,058 of record NW_007247765.1, on the reverse strand, counting down.
CAAAGGAGACCCCTCCAAAAATTCAAGTGTACACTTTGTTTTAGAACTGCTCTTCGGAAGATGGCCAACACCCAGTTGTCCATTGATCTGCTTGGGAACAGCTGAGCACGGTCCCCCTCCTATCCTGGCCACTGACCCCCCCCCAAAGAGGACTGTATTTTTCTGTCTGTAACTAACTCAGTTATGCTTTCCACACCAGGAATATTATTTTAGAGAACAAGATTATAGTACTTTGTGACACATACAGAAACATCTTGAAAGAAGGCGTGTGAGCCTCAGTCTTACCTGCCTCTCCAAGCAAGAACAAACCAAGAGCCTCTCTTAGCTATGGGTAAATATGTTTTGTTGCTATTGTTTGAATTGGAATCTCACTCTGTCACCCAAGCTGGAGTGTGGTGGCATGCTCACAGCCACCACAGCCTCGACCTGCTAGGCTTAGGCAATCCTTCCACTTCAGCCTTCCAAGTAACTGGAACTACAGGCGTGTACCACCATACCTGGCTAATTTTTTATTTATTGTAGAGACGAGGTTTCGCCATGTTGCCCAGGCTGGTCTCAAACCTGTGGGCTCAGGCAATCCTCAGCCTTCCAAGTAGCTGGAACTACAGGCACGCCACCATGCCCAGTCAATTCCTTGATTTGTTGTAGAGACAAGGTCTGGCCAAGTTGCCAGGTTGGTCTCGAACCCCTAGACTCAGAGAGTCCTCTCACCTAGGCCTCACAAAGTGTTGGGATTACAGGCGTGAGCCACTGCGCCCAGCCTTTATGGGTAGATGTTAAAGGGGCATCTCTGCTCATTCTCTCTTCCCTACTTCTTCTGGCAGCAGAGTGAAAAGGAGCCTGTGGAGCCATGCCATCGCCTCCCCTGACCCTGAAGGGTGCAAGGTGACCCTTCACTGCAGACTGGGAGTCCAGGCACAGGCAGTTTCCCAGGGTCTGGAGAGCACCCATGGCTTGTCCCTCCTCTTCCTCCGTGTCATTCAGTCCCTTCTCCTCTGCCAAGCCAGCTGTCTGCACCTGGACATCTCTGTCATTCTGTTCCCTCACATTAGCTGGCCAGAGGCCAGGTTGGCAGGGTCCCTGCTGGGGTCTGTGCTCTACTGTGGGCAGCAGGCCAAAACTAGGTGGGGTTGGGGAACATGCTCGTCAGCCTCTGGCCCTACAGATGCCGGAAGCAGCCAACCATGCTCTGGCTTCCTCTAGTCTGTTACCCAGGATAAAGTCATCTTCAGGCTCCCAGGGAGCTTCGGAGGATATTCCCCAACCAAGGACAAGCCCACGGCAAAGCATTTCTGCTTATGCTCAATGTGGTTTGGATTTACATGGGCAGGCATATTTGCAGACCAAAGTTGATATTGTCATCATCTCTAAATAATGCTTTAAAAATGCAATTGTAAATAGCCAACAAAAATAGTAGATTTTTTCAATAATCTCTTCTCCTTTTAAGGATCTAGGACCTTCCAAAAGGCCATCCAAGTCCACAGCTCCTTATGTTAAGACTCTTTTGGTTATAAGCAACAGAAAACAAGTCCGCTGGCTTAGGCAGAAAGAGAGCATTTTATTGGAAGATACTTGCATGACTCATAGAACCAAGTGAAGAATGGGAAGGAGGGAGGGAAGGTGGGAGGGAGAGGAGGGGAGAGAAGTGGAGGAGAGAGGAGGGGAAGGAGAGAGGGAGGAAGGAAGGAAGAGGAGGAAGAGAAAGAGGGAGAAAGGGAAGGAAGCAAGGGAGGAGGCAGGAGTGGGGGGAAGAAGAAGGGAGGCAGGGATGAGGGAGAGAGGAAGGAAGGAAGGAAGAAGGGAGAAAAAAAAGAAGGAGGGAAGGAGAAAGGAAGGAAGAGGAGGAAGAGAAAGAGGGAGGAAGGGAAGGAAGCAAGGAAGGAGCCAGGAGAGGGGGAAGGAAGAAGGGAGGTAGAGAGGGAGAGAAGGAGAAAGGGAGAAAGAAAGGAAGGAGGGAGGGAGAGAGAGGGAGAGAGAGGGAGCCGAGGTCCTCGGCTTCAGGAGGTCACCGCCCTCCCCAAATGCATGGCCATAGCCCCATGTATTAGTTTGCTATTGCTACCATAAAAAATCACCACACGAGCCGGGCTCGGTGGCTCAGCCTGTAATCCCTTGCCTTTGGGAGGGGCAAGGTGAGTGGATTGCCTGAGCCCGCGGGTTCAAGACCCGCCTGGGCAGCGAGACCTCA